>NC_052486.1:7361241-7478333 GCF_009730915.1 Dioscorea cayenensis subsp. rotundata
AGTATTTATTTTTACTCGACGATTTTTTTCTTATTACAGACGGAAAAGAATTACCGACACACGATTTAGTGACGGATTATTTCTGACCAAAGTTCCTTCGGTAATGATTTTTACCGACGGAATGTCTACTATTACCGATAAAAATTTCCGTAGGTAGTGGACTGTTTTCTTGTAGTGATTGTTTGTGATGCCTAATAGATGATGACTCAAGCTCATGTTCAATCATGCTATTTCTAAAAGTCCATTGCTTTTATTGCACATGCAATCATTATGACATTTACTAACAATAAATAACACATATACATGGCATATAGTTGCAGTTCTTTAAACTCGTTCATATTATCAATGTCCATATCTAAAATAGCAATTAAAAGTATGTCAACTCCAGCATACATAAATAATGGCATATTCCATATTATATAATTTCTATTATAGGGGGAAAATAATACATGTTATAGTGCAAAAGGATCTTTTTCAAGGGTAAACTAGTATTTTCTTAGGCCAGGATTTGCATTCCCTCTAAAAATCGCAGCGGCCGGGGCATGCTCATTCCCGGCTTTGGGGGGATGGAATCTCCCTAAACCTGGTCCCATATCTTTTGGCACCTATTCATGTTTGGGTATGCACCAAAAGGGGGAGTAAACCCATTCCTTGGGGATCACTCACTTAATTCAAACAATGGAATGGGGATCACTCTCTCAATTCAAACGAGATGAAAAGAGCTATCAATCCAATGGGATTCGAAGAAGTAAGATAAAATAAATATTCAACTCACTCACATAACTTGGGAGTTATCCATCTTTCAGTATGTAATTAAATTACTTGTGTACCCTTTCAGTATGTTATTTTTACTTGTGTAATTAAATTACTTGTGTACCCTTTCAGTATGTAATTAAATTAAGTTAGTATGTTAGGAGGGAGATATGTAATTAAATTACTTGTGTACCCTTTCAGTATGTTATTTTTAAATATACACTTTAATTATTTTGTATAAAAATTATTTATCAAATTAAGATCAGATAAAATTTCTAAAATAATAGTAAATATTATATATTTGAAAAATTAATTATTTGAGATATTTAAAATTTAATTTAGTAATTTTTATATAAAAAAATTATTAATAAGGACGGATACAATTTTTTAATTCACTATAAATATCATTTGCAATATTTATTATTTGAGATAATTATTTTTAAAATTTTAAATAAGTTAATCCATTTTTATATTTGAAAAAATTTGAGGGTGATGGCCAACATTAAACTATTAAATAAGTTAATCTATTTCGAGCATTTAACTATAAAGAAACATCAAAGGAATCCAACATTGCATGTATCATGCAAGCATTATCATAAGCTACACAACCCAACACAATAATCAACATTCTTGGATATTTAAACTTGTATAGCTTAATAGCAGAACTAACCATCTATTTTGCACACCAAACAAATAGCAAGCAATCCCACATTCAAAAATTTAAGATGCGAATATAAAACAAAACATAACATAGACTATGCTCCAACAATCACAGTGCATAAATCCAAATAGAAAAAAAAAATAAAGCAAATATTGATATATTGCATTCACTAACAATGTTTTGCCAACATTTTTGTTGAAGTTCACTTATGAAAAACAAACAAAAACATAACATATTGCATATAGTTTGCAAAGCACCCAACCTTAACATAAAACCAACTGCCTATGCATGGTATACACACTAGGCGGTGTATATCCCAACCTTGCCAGAAGTGCATGACAAAATGGTAGCTTCATGCTGTCGGGTAACTTGATAAATGTTTCAAATCATTCTCATGTTTTGGTAAAACTTGCATGATAAACATCACTTCATGAATGGAGAGGCCTTCAACCAAAGGAAGAATTTGATGTAGTGATTTTCTCCTATCTTTATGCTCTGCACGGTGAGCTTCTTTGATAGCAGTTGCTTCAACCATGGACCTAAATCCTGGTCTAACCATTTCTACAAAGTTGTAAAAATTTTCAGTCAATGTATCCATAGAGGAGTCCCTTTGGACACTTTTCCTCTTTCGGTGTTTTGAGGTGTTAGTACTCTCTGATGCCATAGGTGATGGAGATGCAACAGGTTCTTGCATGGGCATAGAAAACTCATCATTTGGTAATTGAGAGAAACCTATGTCTTCGTCCAAACCAATATTTTCTTGTGCATATTGCTCAACATCATCTCCAGTGTCATTTCGTGCAGTGCCCTACACTCTATCTTTTGTGAACAATGGAGAGAGGTCATTAAAAAAAGGAAAATATTTTCTATAGAGGCCAACTACTTATTTATGGTTCTACATTGCATTAGAAAAGAAAGTTAGTAATACCAATTACATTTATCCCTCAAAAAATTACCAAAAGGGGGAGTAAACCCATTCCTTGGGGATCACTCACTTAATTCAAACAATGGAATGGGGATCACTCTCTCAATTCAAACGAGATGAAAAGAGCTATCAATCCAATGGGATTCGAAGAAGTAAGATAAAATAAATATTCAACTCACTCACATAACTTGGGAGTTATCCATCTTTTCTTCCCTTCCTCTTCTCCTACTTCTCTTTATAAATTAAGCACCTCATCCTCTAAATTGCAGTAGTTTGATTTCTCAATAGCTTCACTCGAGACTCAATAATGGGTGAGGCTTTTATCATGCTTTGTGGAAGTTTTTCTTTTATCATCCTCTCTAATTGAACAAGGTACCCATTGCTTCTTGACCTGCCACATAGGATTTGTTGAGTCCACTCATCTGTTGGATTAACAACTGTAATATTGTCAGTCTCATATTGTATGTTCTTGTTCATGATCACACTATCAAGTTCATTTTCTATGGGGTCTTCATTTATCTCTCTTCTAATGAACTTTTGCAATAAACAACATGCATTAATGATACAATGTTGGGTTGCTATATCATAAAAACTTAGGCTAGATAAAATTTTCCAACGAATTTTCAAAAGAACAAATGTTCTCTTAATTACATTCTTAGCACTTGCATGTTTCATATTAAAGAACTCTTAAGGTGTACATGGTTGACATCCATCATCCCAAGAACTTAGATGATATCTTTGTTCTCGGAAAGGCGCAAGAAAACCGGGACAATTTGCACAACCAGAATCCACCAAATAGTAAAATCCTAACATACAAATATTCTTGTTAAACAATAGTTTATCATTATATAAAGCAATGTGATTATAATTTATTTACCAGTTGAAACCTTTAATCCATTGCGCTTTGTTATAACATTCCTAAGAACTCGACCATTATGAGCTGAGCCCTCTCAACCAGATAAGACATAAATAAATTGCATATCTTGACTACTGAAACCAAATACTTTAGTAGTGAGTTTAGATTTTCTTGATCTATATCTTGGTCTATCAACTTTAGGCATATTTACTTTGACATAGGTTCCATCCAATGCACCAAGGCAATTCTACGTTGAATAAAAATAATTTGTTACTTGCAAAACATAAGCTATAATTTTTTTTATATAAAAAAGAAACCTATATAACTACATATTACCTTAAACCACTTCCATGTAAAATTAGTTGAATTTTAGAACGGGTTCTACTTTCTTCAACAAAATGCCATGGCAAAATATGACTGACTTCAAGACAGCATGGAAATGTCTACTAACTGTCTCACCAGACTGAACGAAGTCAAATTTTATTATCCTCTTTTTTACGTGATGTGCTACAACGTTCAAAAACATTGCAACCATCTCTTTAACCATGAAATTTCGTGTGCCTCGAAGCCCACCAGTTGTAGTTAATAGTTGACATAATCTATGAAAACGACATCGATTCATGTGTAGTTTATTGATGCATTTAACAACATTTTCATAGACAACATGATGGAGATATTCAAATTGCTTCCCTAGTCTTATTGATGTTATCTTGATCTCATATTCAATCATGTTATTTCTAAGAGCACGATGCCTTATTGCACATGCACAGACTATGACGTTTACTACGAAAAAGTAGCACATATACAATGCTTACAGTTGAAGTTATTCCAACTCGTCCATATTATCAATGTCCATATCTAAAATAACAATTAATAGTGCGTCAAAAAATTATGTACACAATATATTGGATATAAAATATTATCATTTAAAGCATGTCTAACATTAGTACTGTAATGTTTAATATATTAGTGTTCTAAAATTTAATGCATTGTTTCATATGCTTGTAGATGTTTTCATTTCCCTTCAATAGTTACAAAATATTTTTATTTTGTAAATATTTAACCATGAACAAAAATAAAAATCTATGAAACTTGTTAACCACAATGCAACTAGCAAACATAAAAATCTATTTTTGAACATTTTCATTCCCCTTCAATAGTTACAGAATATTTTCAATTATGTATATTTTAAATACATCAACACCTTATATATTTCCATCATTCTTCAAGTAAAATAGTTTGTTGATATCTAATTAATAATTATGTTGGATAATAATTGATAAACATGGTCTAATATTCATTACCTTGCAATAGAGTCATAATATTCTTAATTACATATATTTGTTATTATTTACCTATAAAATTTAAAGTAATTATATAAATTAGTACAAGTGACTGATTATAAAAGTTTGTTTCTTGTTCTAACATAGTTTAGTATTTCAATAGTGATACATCATTAAATTAATTTATTTGAGGGCAAATGAGTTTATTAATTTTAAATTTACATCATTATTATTGAATTGAAATATCTGAGTAATGAGGGGTAGGCGATTACAAATTTTCAACAGGATAAAATAGTTAAAAGATAATAATTTCAAATTAAATTGGTGTTAAATTAAATAAGTGGATGTCAATATGTTATGATTTTTTATTTGTAAAAAAAAAAAAAGATAATATTAATGTGGTAAGATGAAGTGAGAATATTAAACATCCTTATCAATTCATTTTTTTTATTTTTAGATAAAAATAATATCAAAAGAAAATCTTCTTGGACACAATAGCAAAACATAAATCTCAGATCACATATTCAAGAAAAACAATAAAATCATATTTAGAAAAAAACAAACAAAATGGGAGGAGGCCATATGGTAGATCCCATGGAGATACGACAATCCAGTTTAGGAAATGGTGGCGGATATGTGTGATGAAGAAGGCCTCGTCTGGGTAAGAAATGGCGGAGTAGTGGTGACAAAGTAAGGAGGATACTAACTGCTGCGACCTCTACTCTTTGATGAATCAGGAATTTGTTAGTGTATAGGAATTTATAAACAACGAATTATATATTTGTTAGGGCTAACATAGTAACTTCACCTATCAAGATTGTGTAAACCCACCAATTTTAGGAGGAACTACCATGCAGGGTTTGGGGGCATCCATGCCTCCCCCATGCCTTCCCCAAATAATTTGATGCATACCCAAACGTGGGTATGCACTAAAAGAAAAATTGATCCCCATGCATTGGGGATCACTCCCTGGAACCAAATAGGGCTTTAGTCTTCTTTTTCTCTTGTTGAAAGCTTATTTAAAGTTAAAGAACTTCCTATTGCTACAGTTTTGAGCTATAATAGCTAGAGTAACAAACCATGGAATTAAGACATTACATATGTACACCGCCTCCCATCAAAGTTATCACATCCTTCCACTTACACTCAACCTTCTAACCAAACATCATGCTTTGAGACAAACAATATTTTTCTCCCAAAATTAATTAATTACAATTATGAGTAATATTTAAAAGTATCACTTATTAAGGGGTTGTTTGGTTGCATGGAAGTAGATGTAAGTGGCTATGAAGTAAGTGCTTTTACATGTAATAGTGTGTTTGGTTTGCTGTAAAATACCACTTACATGTAAAAGTAAATGCACCATCATGTCCTTTTGCTGTAATTTGATTAGCAGTAAAATGTAAAGGGTTAGAATCACCATCACAACCCTTCATTACCTTCACCACTTGACAAAATCAGAGCCGCCATCCTCTCTTCTCGCATCCATCATGCCCTTAATTCTTGCGCACCTGTCTTCATCTCACTCGCACCCTCTTCGTGCTGTGCCATGACTCTGCTCGGTCAGAGCCGTCGTCACCGGAAAGAAATTGGAGCCATCCAAGGTCTTCTTTTTGCTCATTTCGATCTAGGTTATCCTTTGTTCTATCAAGTTGTTTTTCTAATTTTGGTGTTTTTGTTTGAGCTCAGGTTGTTCCCCAAGCTGATAGAGTTCTTATTCGTCTGGAGGAGTCGCACCAGGTATTGTTTTTCTTTGTAGCCCAATCTATATTATGATCTGAGATGAAGAGTTAGTGCAATGGCTTTGCCTGGTTCTTGTTTGGCTAGTTGATTTCCCCCTTTTTATCAATTGTGTTTTGTGTTTGAAAATAGACTTCCTGATTCTGCTCCCTGATCTCTAGAAATAGACTTCCTGATTTAACTTGTTGTTTTCTCAATTGCTTGATGAGATTATGACTTTGACTGAGCATTATACGGAGTATGATCTCGGACGGGCATATGATTATTTGCTTCAAAATCTTCCTTTAGCAACTGGATTTATAAATAAAACCCATTCCTTTCGATACCTCTGGATGGATGATTTTCTTGACCAACTAAGGGCTAGCCATTGAGCATAAGTTGTTGGAACTTTGTTATGTGCTATTATGTATTTGTGGTATGTTGTTTTTTCTTTTCTTGAACTTATTATGATTTTAAAATTGGCCCAATGTTGTATTTTGTTTTGTTGAACTCATGGGACCAATGGTATATTTTATTTTGTTGAACTTATTATGATCCTAAATTTGGACTAATGTTGTATTTTTTAGGATGTTACATTTTGAATGAATGTCTAATGGTGCATTTAATATTGTAAGTTGATTATATTTTGTATTGTAGAGGATGTATTATTTATGAGTTAGCTTTTTGATTGTAAATGTCAAATGTTGTATTGTGTTGATGTCATATTTTGAAGATTAAATATTATAATGTGTTAAAATGAATGTTGATGACGTATTTTATAATATGTTTATTTAATCAAATTTTGTAACATATGTAATAAACTGATTAAAAAATAGTTATTTATGTTTTATTTAATTTAATATTATATTTTAAAATACCAATTGCTATTTAATTTATATAGAAAAATATTTTTATGGCATATAATTGAATTATATTACATTTTTAAAATTGAATAAGCCAGCACTAAATTAATTAATTTTTTGAATTAGTATTAATCCTAATTAATGAGAGTTAAATAATTAATAGTTTTAAAAGATAAAATTAAATCATAGTATATAATTAAAAAATTTTATAAATAATATTTAATAACTAGTGTTAACAATATGTGAATTTTATTTACATAGTAATTATACCCTACAACTTACAGTAAACCCAACAAAGAAAAAACAGTTACAGTGAACCAAACAGCTGTGATGTAAATTAAAATATAACATTTTCACTTACATATAAATTTATTTACAGACAACCAAACAATTCTTCACAAAAATATTCACTGATTAAAATATATAAATAAAATTTTAATTAAAATTAATCATATCAAAGCCCATATAAGCCTTTCACTAAAGTATCTAGGAATAGGGTCTAAAATCGTAAAAACCAATACTTTGAGGAGCTATATGCAAAAAAACAAGACCTTTTCAAAATTTCCACCGGACGCAAACCAAGTCCCCAAATCCTTCGCAATGGAATCCATGGGTGACCTCGTTTCCGCCCTCGACTCCTCGCCGGCCATCTCCGCCGGCGACCCATCGGCTGCGTCGAAGGGTAGCGCGACCTCTGACGCTGCCCGGATCTCGGAGGTGCGGTCGTGGCTGGCAGCCCAGTTCGAGGCTGCCGGCCGAGAAGTTCCAGCGTTCGACTACACCCCTCGCGTGGTATCGCACCTCCATGCCATGGCGACCTTGTCTACTGCCCGATCCCGCGCAGACGCCATTGTCGCCGCTGATCTCCGCCTCAAGGCCTCCGAGTACCGCGCCCAGGCTGCCCGTATCCGCGAGGTCCTCGACGCCGCTGGGCTATCACACGAGCGTCTCACTCCGGTTGCTCTCAATGCTGCTCAGGACCTCGCTTGTGTCGCCAATCTATTGAATATCCGTGATACCGAGCTCAGCAGGTGTGGATCTAGTGTTAGGGTTTGGGTTTTCTGGAAAATCTTTTGACTTTGGCGTATTTCGATCTCTTTGTTGGAATTAGTTGGAAATGTTTGAGACTTCCTGAGTTGTGTGGTTTTGAATTCCAAAGAATTCTATAACTCTCTAAGCATTTTTTCTCTCAAATTTTGAAATTTATTTAGAATGTGTTTAGGTTTATCAAGATATAAGTAAACCTTTGAGAAAGCTTGCAGAAGTTATCTGTTTTGGTATTTGGATTTAATTGTTTATTGATGTTTTGCAATTGCAATTAGATTATGATGCACTGATTTGCCTATTTTTGTGTTGAAGTTAGATGGAAATTTTTGAGATTTTTGAGCACCATTGTTTTCTTTCTTTTGGAAATATCATTTAAATTCTGTCATTTAGTTAAATTTAGGGCTAGAATTTTAGAAACTCAAGAAACTTTGAACCTTTTCTTTATTTAAGGGAGGAGGTATCAGGAAGTTTGAAGCTCAGTGTTTGCTCTTCCATTTATTGGAATTTAATCACATGTTTATCTCTATTCTGATTAATTAAAGGTCTGAGAAATTTTGTTTGAATTAGTTGCTTTGGATTTTGGGTTTAGTTATTTGTTGATATTTGGAAATGCAAATGCATTGTGATTTGCCTATGTTTGTGCTTTTATTTAGTTACTTATTGAAATTAGATGGAAAGATGTGTAGTTTTGTGGTGGCAATGGCCGAGTTATCACTGAGGAAGGCTGATGTGGAGGAGAAGAGGGCAAAGGTACAGAAGGAGTCGAAAGTTCTTCTTGAGTACACACGAAAGGCCATTGCAAAGCTCAATGATCTTAAGAAGTGAGAATGTGGCACAATTTCAAGTGGAATGTTATAGGTTTGGAAAATAATTGTTGCCTCTATGGTGCTTTGATAGTGACATTGTTTCGCTGATTTGCAGGACCCTTGTTAAGTTTGAGAATGAGGTTCCATTGCATGATGCACAAATGCTTCAATGGCAAACAAACTTGGCCATCATGGATTCAAAAGAGCGGCAGTATAATCTCCAACATGCTAATTATAAGGTGGTGATAATTTTGTGTTCTTTACTTATATTGTACTATTATCTCATTAGTTATTACAGATATACAGGGATATGCTTTTTTTATTGTAATCATATTATTGGATGTTTTTGCATGCATTAGGAATGGGATGAAGTTCTTAGAATTACGTAAAAATTTGAGCTTAGACATTAATTTAGTGCTACTTGAATTGGATAGATGAAGTTTTGTGAACTTTACATTTGTGGGTACCACCCGGAGGTATAAGCTTTAGCCAACCGAACCTCTGGTTTTTTTTTCTTTCCAAATACCTGTTGAATGATGCTTCAGTGGATATGTACTAGTTTTCATATGGCTGAGATCTTATAACTTGCGATTGGGGAATGTGTTGTGTGCAGGCATTGCTAAAGCGAGTAGGTTACACCCCGGAAATAAATCATGGTGTGCTGATGGAAATGGCTGAGCATCGAAAGGATTTGGAGAAGAAAACAAAGCCCATTTTGGATACTTTGAGAAGCTACCAAGACTTGCCTCCTGTATACTTTCAATTCTTTGATAATTAGTTACCATGTAAAAATGTTCAATTAATACTTCATGGCATCATGAATTCATGTTTACCATGACATTTATTCAGGATAAAGCTCTTGCTGCACTAGCTATTGAGGAGAAGAAAAGACAATATGCTGCTGCAGAGAAGTACCTTGAAGATGTTTTGCACTCTGCTCTTACTACACCTGAAATATGACTCGTAAGTTTGACAGTGCAATGGGATTTGACATACTGATGTTATTTCAAGTTGTCTGGAGCTGTATGATCTCTTTATACTTGTTGGAGTTGCATCAATTCATTTAAGTGTTTTTGTATCAAGTTCTGTTCTGCTATATGCTATCAGCTTCCACAAAGCCACATTTTACTTGCACCATTGTAAATAAGTTTGAAGAAGAGCAATCAGACTTTTTGATGATTAAGCAATCCTAACTTCACAAAATCTAGCTGTGATTGTTGAACCTAATTTTTTTTATGCATTCATTTTCTTCAACAAAGCA
This sequence comes from Dioscorea cayenensis subsp. rotundata, assembly GCF_009730915.1. Taxonomy (NCBI): domain Eukaryota; kingdom Viridiplantae; phylum Streptophyta; class Magnoliopsida; order Dioscoreales; family Dioscoreaceae; genus Dioscorea; species Dioscorea cayenensis. The sequence goes on from NC_052486.1 coordinate 7,371,416, forward strand.
TGGCTAGTTGCACATTGTTTATAGCTCATGTTTGTTAACTCAAATGCATTAAAATTATCTTCCCATGTTATATTGCAGGTAACGTTGTTCTGATTTCAGAATCTCCACATTGTTGTTTCTCAGTAGCAGCATAGAAGATCTGGATGCCATTTGTAGTATTACTTTGTTTTGATTGATTGGATGATTGTTAGGTGTTCTTTATTTACAACTAATGTTCTGATTCTTTTACTACGAGGTAGTCACATTGCATATTTGTGTGTACTGGTTGATCTCAATCAATCCAAGCATCTATTGAGTTTCAATAGGATTATTGTCACAGTATATAAAGAATATGCTAATTTATTTTGCTTTCTAGAGTAGTGATTATAAGAACAAGGTACAAAAGAAGGATCAAAGAATCAAGTAATATATATATATATATATGTGTGCTGTAATTGATTTGCTAGCATTGAACTCTTCAAGCTATGGAGCACTCTGGAGGCAGGCCTTGAGGAAAACGCTTGAGGTCAGTGCAGTAGTTGTATATCATGTAGTTCTTCTGCACCCATTTCATTCTTTCTTGGCTTGTCAAATCTAATTCCTGATTCAGCCATGCAGCATTTGACGATGAGCGTGTCTTCAGCTTCTCTGATCTGCAGCTTGAGGCGCCAGATGACCAAACACAAGCATCAGCAGTGAAGTTTCGGTATGAGGCTGTGAAGGGAGCTTTATTCCAGTCAGTTTTCACCAGCCCTCCTCTCGTGGCCCAGTCCTCAGCGTCCCAGAGACTCGAATAAATCCTCATCGGTTGGTTCTTCGGGAAAGCAACACCTCCAGACTCAAAGTTCTTGAAGTCTCTAATTGGAATACCATCAACCGAGAAACTGAAAAATTCATGCAGGTGAGAATTTAGAATCAATGTGAAGTTATGCAAAATATATGCGTTCTATGCTTGCTTACATGATATGTTTGGGATTCCAGAGAATGGAATAGGTATGGAAATCCTTTGTCGGGTTGAACCAGAGACGGAACTGCTGCTCTCTGTTTCCCTTTCCCTGACTGAACACATTGGTATGCAATGTATATGGATCTCCGCTAAGATTCCCAAGGAACTCAAAGTCAATCTCATCATGTGTCGGTCCTTGCGAAGAAAGCTGCATTATTATCCAGTTCAGTCATCAAAACCAAACACAAAGCTACACAAAAACAAGCACATTATGTCAAAAGAACAACACATACATAGTAAGCAGTGACGGTTCCAGCAGAGTTCCCTGCAACGAGCTTGAGCTGCATGTCGATCTTGCCAAAGAGGTACTCATGCTTAGACTGGAAACCAGAACCCGAAACCCTGTCAAGAGAAAGGGTAAGAAGCTGGCCATTGTTGAGGATATTAGCTCTTTTATCACCCCAGGTAATGTCGAAGTCCTGGTAGAAGCTACCAGCAGTGGCCACTGCCAAGAAAGAACAGGCTAACAAAGTAAAGAAGGTGGCCATGAAGCAAAAGAGAAAATTGTACTGTGTTTAGTGGTGGCAGTGAGTATTGAAAGTAGAGAGGAGGTTTATGGAGGGGTTTTATATAACTCATAGAGCTGAGTTGAGATTATTTTGGGTGAGCTGGAAACAGATGGAGGGGGTGGTACATGGATGGGCTGTTTATCAAAGTGCCAGCTTGTTTTGGCTTTCATTTGTGAGGGTTGGGGACCCTTGTTATTATGCCTGCTTTAAGCATCGACCATGCCTTCCATGTTTAAACCTTTAGATGGGTTTCAGTTGAGTAATATTTTATTTTTTTTTTTTTAGTTTTTTTATACCGTTTTTTATGAGTTGTTTGTGTTTTTTATTCCATTTAGATGTACACAAATTTCTTATGTGTTTGAGTTTGTCCAGTGGTACTTGTGTCAGAATTATTTAAGGTTTTGTAATTTAAAGATCAGAATGAAAAAAATATATATATATATATTTTAAAAACTAAAATAAGCAATGTTTCGTACTGGTGTTATTTTTTTGATGATCTAAATTTTAACGGTCATTTGTTGAAAAATAATCATATAGATTCGGTTTTGTAATAACTACTGGAGAATCAAGATGGGTTTCATTCTCAACAATGGATTTATAAATTTCTAATATTTATTTATTATATAATATAAAGATAGGTTAGTAATTACTTTAAAAGACTTATTTTTTTATTATAAAAAAAGTGCTAAATTGAAGCAATATAATGGGTTTGATGAAATTCAATAAGTGAAGATGAGTTAAATCTCTATAATAACTACCACGAAATTGTATTTATGGGATCCTCTCTTCTTGTATTATTGTTATTATTATTATTATTATTATTATTATTATTCATAACAATGTAAATAAAAAAAAAAATGTTATTGAACTATAGAAAAATTGTAGGCAATCAAATCTCACCTTGAATCAAGTGGCACGCATAATGGCAAGGATGATTTAGGTGGAGATGGGACACTATGTTTAATGGGTGGGGTACTAAAGTAGCCCCAATCAAACGTTTTAAAATTATTTACGAAATTCAATTATTAAAATAGATATATTTAAATAAATAATTTAAAAATAGTAATATTGAAAAACACTTACTACTATTTCAAAAAAATATTTAATTTTAAAATATTTTAATTTTGATTAGAATTAATTAAGTTAAAATTTGGTATAAACATTATTCTTCCAACCCAATATTTTTTTTAAAAATTATTAATTATTTTTATGCCTCAACCAAATATCTCCAAATTTTCCGCCATAGTTTTCACTTTAATCCATCTTCTTTTTTTTTTACCATATTTAGCTATCAGTAATTATTAATATTATTAAATAGTTGTTATTAATTTAAAATAAAATACAAATTTTCATTTAAAAATATTAATTTTAATTTGTATTAATTAAATCTGGAACATTCTTTTCCGTGAAAAATAGTCTCAAACTTTAAAAAGTTAAAATTAATTAATTTTAAATTATATTATTCTGAGACAAAAATGATTGACCTCATTACAAAAAGAAATTATTTACTTAATGGTAGTTTAATTAATAATTATTTTTTAAATAAGAAATAATTCATCTCACTGCCTAGGTTAAAAGTATGATCTATTCACCTATATGATGGAATTGAGAAATTAAAGAAAATTGAGATCATTATATATATATACATATATATTTTTAGTTTGTCTTAAAGTTTATTTATTTATTTATTTTTAACAAATATGATAGGTCGAGCATAATTAGGGGCATGCACAAGTGTTGAAAAATTAATCGTTGAATCCATACACCCTCAGACAATAGTACGAGATTTGAACTACAAACCTTCGTCCACAACTAAAGATATGTTACCATAATTACATCTAACTAAACTTAAATTTAGAAGTCCTAAAAACCTTTAGAAGATTTTTATTTTTATTTTTATTTATTTTTTTTAAAATCTTTAATATGACACTTTTATTTTGTCTTTTTATTTATTTCTATCGCTATATATTCCAAATGTTCATTACTGTTTTTAGTTGACATGTAAGCCAAAATATATTATTTATTTTTTAAACCAAAATAGTTTTTCCCATTTTAAATAACTTATGAAATAGTAACATGCCAAAACCCAATTAAGTTGGCAAACGATATCATCATCTAAACTTGGCAAGTGTGTATATATATATATATATATATGCATATTCCATATATTATAAAATATTTATTAAAATATTATGGGGTAACAACTTATCAATAAAATCCAATAGCCAGTAAAAATGTGTAGTCATGGTGTATCTCTAATGCAAATTAACATTTACATATCCCCATAAAGCAACAATATTTACATCTTATGAATATATATAAAAAAAAAAGGAAAATGAGCCTTCTCCACGACCTCTAGGACGATTCCGGTGGTGGCGGAGATGAAGGAGGTGGACATGGAGGTGGTGTTCCTGCTATTCAATCACCTAAGGAGTCTTCGCAGAGCATACTCAGAGTTTAAGAAATATCGTACGCTCAAGCGGTAAGTTCGTCTTCTTTGGGAAACTGTCTTTCCTCGAAGTCTTTTGCAGGTAAAAGCTCGAATGGTACCTCCCCGGATCTGCAACGTGGTCTGATGAAGCTTGCAGGTTCCAAACGACCTTGTTCCTCGAAGGACATGGCATGCGGTCATTGCTTTTGAATGTTCCATAAGACGACAGAGTGTAGACACCAGGTGGTGTGCCTTAGATGTTTTGGTGCCGGCTATGTGGCGGCAAGATGCTCAGCTGATACGCGGCGGAACCCACGTCATAAGCGCCTTCATGTTTGATCTAAACTAATGAACTTGGAAGAGGGGATGCTGGTGCACATGGAGACCAGTAATCCGGTGGTGGTGCCTAAATTTTCATAAAATCAGCGGGTACGCTATATCACGCTCTCCTTTCCTTTTTGGTTGGAGATATCTGCAACCCTGGCGAAGGTGACGGTTCTCTCTCTGGTTTCATGTTTCATCAACGAAGCAAGCGTGATGGAAATTGCTTCCTCAGTCGTCAACAAGTCGCTCGCCAGACCTATCACTACTTTGAATGAGGGTATGTTTCTAGTTCCGTTAGCGAGCAAGGAGAAGGTTAAGGAGGTTTGCAAGCTCGTTACCTTCAAAGCATCAACAAAGGATGATTCATGCACCTTAAAGCTTGCTTCTTGGTCGACAAAGCTGGGTGCTGACAGTTGAGCATCTGGTGAGGGACAATGGATACTAATTTGGAATCTCCCTCTTCATGGTTGGTGTGAGAGTATTATTGCGGAGGTTTTGCTACCGGTGAGAGAGTTGGTAGCTTTGTCTCAAGAGATCGTACCACACAAAAGCTTCATCACGACTCTGGTTCATCATCGCCTCGGTGTCTCTCTTCCTCTGGAGCTGGACTTTAGTCTTGGATGAAGAAGTACCTTGTTCTCCTCATTGATGATCGAGGTGTTTTTTCGATCTTCTGATGGGAGCTCAGACATTATGTGATGCCGGAGGAGATGGTTGATGCAGTTGTTGATTTGCGGGTGGAGCGTCGTTTCAGTCAAGAAATTTCATTGGAGGAGAAAGGTAAGAACCAGTTGAATGTTCCTTCCATTGGCAAGAAAGAGAGTGAGACGGTGGAGCGTTGCTCTCGCCTGATAGCAGAGATGACCTACCGACGAGAAATACCGAGAGAGTGATACAAGGGGTTGGGTGTTGTGGTGGCTGCCTGCGGTGGTCGAGCCTTACTCCCATGACGGCAATGTAGAGGCTTTGCCTCGGCCTTGGATGATTGTGCGAAGGACCGCTGGTCCCACCAACAATTGGCGTTCAACTGATGGTTAGGTAATGGCTCGGTCTTCCGAGTGAGATTGTTCAGTGAGACATGATGTATCGAGGATGCTGGATTCGAGGCCATGACGTGTTTATCACTGGCGAGTTTGGCAGCTGATTGAGTAGATGTCTAAGTTTGGTACAGGTGGAGAACTTGGATCGCCTGAGGTTGGTTTGTTCGAGGTTGTGAAGACTGGAGTTGAGATTGGGCACATGGAGGCCATTCACATGTTAGGTATTTTGGAGGCACGAAGGTAGAGAGGAAGTGCACGTTGGCCGAACCTTTAGTCATGGATGTTGGGCAGAGTTTAATGATTGGCTAAGAATTTTTAAAGACTAAAAACGATTTGATTCTTGGGGAGCCATTATTGTTTTGTGAGGTTGTTCTTCAATGTGGGTACACACCACTTTATCTGCTTGGCAGATATAGGGCTAGTTATTGAGTTAGAACTTGAATCAGTTCTTTGGCTAGAATGTGGGGCAATTCTTGGGTCCTATTTTAGGGCTTGGGCCAGTTATTGAACCAATTGTGGAGAATCCTATTAGGTCTTTAAATCCTTTGGAGCTAGATTTATCTGGGATGGATTTTGGTGATATATCTACTGTCTTTCCTATGGAGTCTCATCCTAGATTTAAATGGCAATTTTTAGTAGGAGTTTGGGCTTTGATCCAGATTATTGTTAACTTATCTCTCGCGGGTTGATATTAGTACATTGGATCCGAAGATGTAGGATGAAACTGATACCCAATCGGTAGGGAAAGTATCGCTTGATAGCATTTCTGAGTCAGACGACCTGGTTTCCGAATTTGAAAGAAGTCTCAAGGGAGATGATGTTGGATTTACCTGGTGATACTGACTCGACGACTGCTGAGCAACCGAAAAGGAACTAGAAGAAAAGAAAGACCTAAAAAGCCTTCCTCAAGATTTAATGTGGATGCGATGTTCCTAGCAGAGCCGCCGAAGTCGCCAAAAAAGAAAGTAACTCGAGGGGATAATGAGGAAAGTACGACTTCCAAATAGCTTTTTATTTCAGATTGGTCAAATGCGCAAATTTTTGATTGTTGTGATGCTTGTGGTATTGCTTTTTCTGATTCAACAACTGATTGTATTAATCATATTAATATGTTAGACCAGACATGCTTTGCCTCTACTAAAGGGGACGACGAAGACCTCTTCTGAGGTCTGGGAGCTTTAATTATGTTTATGAATATTATAACTTGGAATGTTAGGGGTCTAGGTAGACCAGCTAAATGGTTTCTGGTTAAGGACTTTTTAAATTTGCATTTGGCAGAAGTTTGTTGTTTGCAAAAATCAAAGCTCGAAGATATCCCTTTGTCAACTTGGCACAAGATTGGTGGCAACCACTGGATCAATTTGCTTTTGTACCTGTGAGAGGTTTGGCGGGTGGTATTTATATGGGTTGGAATAGTATGACCTTGACAGGAAATTTAGATAGAGTGGGTGACTTCAGTCTAACGGTAGAGTTCCGTTCCAAAAAGGATAACTTTAAATGGCATTGCACCTCGGTGTATGGTCCAAATGCTAGGGCACTTAAAATTGGTTTTTAGGAAGAGCTTTGGGATTGTGGTGGTACTCTTGACATCCCTTCAGTGGTTTGCAGCGATTTTATTGCAATTTTTTTGCATTGGAGGACAAAATCTTGGGTGCTCCTAATCTTGAAGACATTTGAAGTATGAATGCCTTCCAGCATGATCTCGGTCTCTTGGAGCCTCTTTTGTATGGTAGAAGATTTAGTTGGACAAATGGGTAAGCAGACCCTATCTGGGTTAAGTTAGACCGTTTTATAGTTAATAATGTTTGGACATCCCACTTTCCTAAATTAATTCAGAACAACCTCTCTCAACTTTGGTCGGACTATGTTTTGATTCAGTTGGAAGTCGGCAACCATTGTTCTAAGCAGTGACTTTTCCAATTTGAATTGGCTTGGTCTACTCCGGAAAGGTTTCCAGGAACTAGTGAGTCATTGTTGGATGGATCTATCTCCTATGGATTGCGGCTCTTTGGTCTTTGCCACGAAAGTAGCAAGCCTAAGGGGCCAACTACGGTGATGGGCTAAATTGAGTTTTGGCTTGATTAAATTTAAGAAACTGGTTTTATTACAGGAAGTTGAAATCTTGGATATTGCTAAAGAATCTCTTTGTCTTACCCTGTCAGAATCGCTGCAAGAGCAAGCACTCTTAGAGAATTTGGGTGGGATTCATAAGCAAGAAGAGATCTACTAGAGACAATAATCCATGCTTCAATGGTTAAAGGAAGGTGATGAAAACACAATATTCTTTTATGTGATGGCAAATGGGCATAAAAACCGGAATTTTATCCCTAATATTCGTCATAATGGAGTCCTAATCGCGAAACTTGAGTGATATCGGCAAGGTTTTCACAGGATGTTTTTCAGCAGTAGTTTGGGTATAGGCGCGATTCGAGACTTAAGGTTGACTTCTAGAAGCTCTTGGAATATAAGCTACATGTCAACTTGTCACACCTGGAAAGACCATTCTCATTCGAAGAAATCGAGTGCATAGTTTTCAACTTAGGTGGCAACAAAGCCCCGGGTAGGATGGTTTTCCGATTCATTTTTTTAAGCAATTCTGGGATACGATCAAGTCCGATCTTTTGTGGCTTTGTAAGGACTTTTATTTCGGGAGAGCCAATCTTAAAAAGAATTAATTAGGCTAGTATTTCCCTCATCCCCAAGTTTGGGAATCATGAGTCAATGTCAGACTGCTGTCTCATTAATTTAATTAATTTTTCTTTAAAAATTCTTTCTAACTTTTGGCAAACCGCCTGAGCAAGGTCATGAACTCTCTTGTTGACTCCGATCAGTCTATTTTTTTAAAAGGTAGATGCATTTTCGATAAGATTGCCACTCCTGAAGAATTGATTTTTAGTATTCATAAACATAGGCTTCTGGGTCATATCTTGAAAGTTGACTTTGCTAAAGCCTTTGATTTGGTGGATTGGGATTTCCTTTTCGACCTCCTGAGAGGTAGGCATTTCGGGGAAAGATATATTGGATGGATTCAGAGTATTTTGTTCTTCTCTAAGGCTAATATTCTTGTTAATGGATCTCCAAATGGTTACATTCATTATCATAGGGGGCTGAGACAGGGAAATTTGTTATCTTCCTTGTTGTTTATCTTAGTCATGAATGTGCTAAGCACGATGTTCACGCATGCTATGCGATCCAAGATTTTGATAAGTGTGCCTCTAGGTGAGTTTGGAAGTAGGTATAACCTTATTACACTAATGATTTTCTGGTCTTGACCACGGGCGGCCTAGAGGATCTCAAGATCGTGAAGTTGATGTTATATTTATTTGAAGGCATAACGGGTTTGGAAACTAATTTCGCAAAAACTTGCCTTTATTTGAGTGAGATTTAGGGAGCTTCGTGACTGCTAAAATTTTAAATTATGAAGTGGGCTTTCTCTCTGTTACCTACTTTGGGAGTCTCGATCGCAGGTAGAATGCCCCGAAGACAAGATTAGGAGGGATTATTCTAAAAGTGAGAAGGAGACTCTTCTTAGGAAAATGCAGCACCTCTCTTTAGGCGGTCTTCTTATCCTAGTGAATTCTTTCCTATCTTTGCTGCCAGCTTATTGGATGTCTATTTTGAGACTACCTTGCTAAGTTATTAAAGGAAATTGATCGTATCAGGAGAGATTTCATTTAGTCAGGTCTGGATATTGATCATCCGGGTTGTTAGTTGGTTTACTGAAAGAATCCATGTCAGTCTCATGACCAGGGGGGTTGGCGTATCTTGGACCTGTACAATTTCAATCTGGCATTTGCTGGGGAAATGGTGGTGGAAGTTTGTGATGGATCCCAACTGGTGTGGGGCGATGGTGATTCAATCAATTATGGTTTTTCCCGCTGGAATCTGTTCCCTAGACTAACGGGCCAGATCTTTTTTTTCTAGAAAGATGTGTCCACCTGTCTACTTGCAATTAGAGGATGCATTTTGCATGGCATTAACTCGAGCGATACGACATTTTTTTGGAAAGACCATTGGTTTTACAGATTTACACCCATGTACTTGTGGCCAATGGAGTTTAGAAATAGTTAACACCCTAATGGCACTGTGTGGGATATGGTTTTTCTTTTAGAGGAATCCATGTTTTTATAAACTTCGATTTCTTGCCTTTCAAGGGTCGTTTGCGGGCACCTGTGGGGGTGTCGGGCAAAAAGAAATGGTGGATGCTTACGGGGAATGGTGCCTTCACGGTAAAATCCTTTTATAATTTCCTAAATGATAGAGTGTTACGCTGTTCGGTGGTGAGGTTCTTCCAGCATAATAGTTTCCCAAGGAAAATCAATCTCCTTAATTGGCTGGTGTGGAAGAATAACGTTTTATCCTTGGAGAATTTGGAGAAATAAGGTGCATCAGACTTCCGACCACAACTTGTGTGCTGTGTCACTCAGGGGTCGAATCAGTTGACCATCTCTTCATTCATTGTTCATATGTTAGACAAATTTGGGATTATTTTATTAGACTGCTTCAGCTACCTGAGCCACCTCCTTTGATGTGTAGTCTTTGGGACTCTTGGAGGGTGTTAATTCAACCTTCTATGAGGGTCATGGGATACTTAGTTGTGAAAGCCCTTGTGTGGAATATTTGGTTTGCTGGAAACGATCATATTTTTAATGCTAAGTCTTACCTGTGCATGCTCTTATTTTGAAAATTGATTGAATGCTCTTGTCCTGGTTCTCAAATTGCAGAGGAAGTCAAAGGGAAGCTTGATGATTCCTTGAAGACCATCCGTCGTAGCCTAGAGTTTCTAGGACCACATATTGATGTTGCGAGTAGGGATCCATTGGCCGAGGAGGCACATCACTTAAGTACAGGCTAGTCTTCTTCCGATGCTAACTTTGAGCAAGCCTTTGTTCCTCACTTTTACTTTTTGCTACTGTTTTTTTTTCTGCTTTTCAGGCTGTTATACCATATCTAGTGTTATGATGCTCTGTTGTATATGCTAATTTATACTTTAATGGAAGTGGTTTATCCACCTTTTAAAAAAAGAAAAAAATGATTTTATGCGATATTATATATAATATTTTGAGTGTATATGCTTTTATTTAAGTGTGTTTGTATAGGTTTTCGATATATATATATATATATATAATTTTAAATTTTCAAATCATAATGGGGAAAACAATCTTGAGAATGAAAATAAAAAAAATGAAAAATAATAAATAATAAATTTTTAAAAAACGTGTTTTGCAAGACCAATTGTAGATACACTAGGTTTTAAAACTTCCTGTTGTTGGAGAGACAAGAGAAGAAACGCTGAAAGAAAAAATAAATAAATAAATGAATAAATAAATAAATAAATAGAATAAGAGAATAAAAGGCACAAAAGAATTCAAAAACAATATAGAAATAGAGGGGGGAAACAATATGAGAGTCCCTAATGCAAAAAAAAAGAAGAAAGTATTAAGAGATAAATAAGGAGCTAATCATGAACTATTGCTCGAGAAATAGTTCGTTGAAATGTAGAGAAGAAAAAATAAAGAAAGAAAATTTTGCACAAGTCTTCAATGTGTGGACAACACTTTTCTTTAAGCTTAATTTGCCTCCATTTATTTTCTAATCTTTGGTGCAAATTGTATTGATTGGCAAATCTCTTTTAGGATACAATGAAGACCTTTGAGTATGGTTCGCACTCCCAAAACTCAAGAAAAATACAAAAATAGATTTTACAAAGTGATAATTTGTTTCTACCTTTTTGTGCACTCAAAGAACAAAGTAAATGAATTTGTGAAGTGCTTATTTTATTTCTTGGATTGCTTGAATATTGATAGGGGTTGTCTATTTATAGATATGCAATGTTGTTTAATAAAGAGACATACCTTTTCAATAAAAGGATATAACCTTTCAAATAAATCAACACAATCTTTCACTTACTCCATTTCATTACATATTCTTACAAATTATCTAACTAACCTTGGTATTTTTGTGTTGTACCTTTAGAAAAGGGCTTAGATAGCTTCCTAAGGTGGTGGAAAAAGGACTCACTCATAAGGGGTTGAAGGCAAAGCTTAAAAACAAAAAAACTCATCCATTAAAGCAATTATCTCCGATAGAAAATAGTGTGTAACCACAATTTGAACTACCTCCATTGTAGGTTCCAAACGTGTGAAATATGCAACTATAAAAAGGTAGTTGCATCCAAGTTTACCTTTTCTAAAAAGACTAGAATGAATCCCTTTTAGAATAGAAGTATATTATAACAAAAAACGTCTATTTAACATGCTACTTCATTTAACTTAAACTTCTTTAGTACCTAAAATTATTTATAAATTTAATAACATTTTTAATTTTTATGAGTTTTAATAAAAAATTTTTAAAAATTGATCCTGCATTACATGACTTTTGATTATGTTTGCTAATCACTCAGGGATACCTAGATTAGGTGTTTATAAGACATCAACTTAAATATAGGCAACCTACTGACACTAAAAATGTTATGATTGCCTAGGGACAGCCAGCACCCGGTGAGGGGGGTGTTGGCTTCAACCCCTCTAGCCCTCCTTAGTTCTGCCCCTGACTTCATATATAACTAAGAGATATATTTATATATATACTTCATCATTTTAAAAATCCTATTACAGATATTTATGTAAAAAAAAATATGGTGTATATTTTGTTGCTTTATTGCAAGCCATGTAAACTTGTGCTTATATATATGGCACCATTATAAGTAATATAAGAGGGAGAAATATTCAACCCGTCCTATTTTCTTTATATACTACCAGTGTATGATCTATCTTTCAAAAACTCTTCTTTAGCATGTCGAGCATGAATGGAAGTGGCAAGAAGAAAACCATCCAATCAACCCACAATTGCCATATTATCTACATCCATTTGATATCCCTAAGTCAGCCCAGCCTCCTCTTAAAATCGCTCCTACATCTTTATCTTTCTCAATAGCCACAACATGCAAAATTGATCATTTTGTGTATACCCACTAACTGAATTATGATGTCAATACTTACTATACTCTTCATGGACCCAGGGTGTGGGCATGGTAGGGGGTGTCGAGAGGGAGGCCGAACTAGAATAAATGTGACAACTCCACATACTGCTTAAGTTCTATGCATTAATCAGCATGCTCGGAAATGTTATCTCTTTCCTAGGTCTTAACACATGTCTGGGTGTCTCGATTTATTGACAAATCTTGAGAATATCATACCTTCTCTTGTCGGTTCTCACAACGACATTCAAACTTCAGCATCAAACACATCTTAATTGTCTTAAGGCCTAAATTTATAATTAACAATGTTTTGTATGCCCCTCATTTATCACGCAATTTAATTTATGTTGTGCAATTAGTTCATGCAAAACAATCCTTGTGATCTTCACTGATCAATTCCCTATGATGTCTGATCCTACGTTAAGGATTCTAAATTGGCCTAGGTGAAATGTGTGACGGGGTGTACGTATACAAGGCACTACCAAAAACAGTTTGTGGTATTTCTGATAGTAAATCTATTACATGATGGCATAAGAGAATGAGGTCATCCAATAAGGCAAAGTCACTCTTTAATTTTTGTTGTTCTTAAAAGTAGTTCAAAGAATAAGATTGGTTCTAGTTGTGATTCTTTTCTTGGTTGCAATACTAAGACTTAGGATTATTTTCATCTGATTCATTGTGATATATAGGGTGATTATCAGTTGTAGTATTTTACCAGTGCTTATTATTTTTCCAAAATTGTGGATGATTATAGTTGAGCTGTTTGGGTGGATTTAATATCTGAGAAAAATAAGGCTAGCGAAGTTGCTAAAAACTTTTTGCTTAATGTTTAAAAAGCAAACTGAGAAAGATGTTAAAATGATTTCAAATGATAATGAAATGGAATTTGTTCCCAACCATCTAAAAAAGTACTATACCGAACACAATATTATGCACCAAACATCTCTTGATGGGACACTACAACAAAATGAGAGAGTTGAAAGAAAACAGACATATTTTGAATATGGTAGGAGATTTGATGTTTCAAGTTGATTTACCTAAATCTTTTTGGGTGAAGTGTGTTCATAATGTTGCACATATTATTAACGGAATTCCTATCCTTTTACTAAATGCTTTTAAAATTGGAAAGGAGAGCGAACAGATCTCGTATTGGGTCATGGGTCACTCGGTCCAATCGGATGACATCGTAATATATATATATATATATAATAAAAGCATAACAATCATACTTATTTATCTTAACTTTGGTTTTCTAAGATGTTTCATAACAACATAACAAAAGCATAACACAACATAACAACACTAACAACATAGCAATAACATAACAAAAATACATATCCTAAAAAACGTTTTGAGAAGCAATAAAAACTTAACAACAACAATAACAACACAACAAAACATAATAACCGATAACTAAAATACTTGGTAAATGTTTTGAGAAACAACAAAATAAAGACTATAAAGTCAACAATAACATAACAAAACAAAACAAAAGCATTTTAATTTAATTTTTTGGAGGGGGTGTAAGCCAATCTTCTTCATCCAAATCATTGCTAATCATTCATTTGATACCGACCATTGCATTATCATCATCCTCAATGGCGACCCTACCATCTTCATGCCACTTAAAAGGACATAAAAATTAAGTATCAATAACATTAACTGTTGAAGAAATAATAGTTCAAAAACTTAATAAATTAACCTTTAGACAAGTTGGCCCCTTTTTCACTCATTCTTGGTTGCACCTTTAACATAGATTCTAATTCATCATAGGCAAGTTCTCCTTTCGGTTCCTTATCCACCACCCAAATTTCGGTTTTATCAATGCACTCATAATCAATTGGATCATAAATTCTATTTTTTAAAGCCAACCTAAGGGAAAATAAAAACTTAATCAATGCCAAATATAGAGTATTTTAGCAAAGTATTTACACAAAATTACTTACCAATGTTGAAAACATAAGTTGTAGTGAACATATACTAAGTCGTTCAACCTTTGGTGCTCCACTATATCTCTTTTCTTGGTATGTAGGTATGTATATGTTCAAATACACTCCAATTACGTTCACACCTAGAAGAAGAAGCAGTTTGACCAATAATTCTAATAACTCTTTTACCAAAATTAAGAACATCACAACCAAAGAATTTACACCATTCATTTGTGAAATTACATGATAAGACAATGTTAATATATTAAACAATCATAGAATTGTGAAAATTAATTATTATCATTTAAGTTAAAATAAAGTAATTTCATTCATACAAGGAGTAGTAGTCTTGGTAGTGCTTAAAGCAAGTTGCTAAGCAAAAGTCTTTTGCCTCTCCCTAAATACTTTCATCTTTTCCATTAATTCAGTTGGCTAAGATAATATTTTTCGCTCAATCACATCAAGTATGCCTCACTGAACTTTCAATTTTTGGCACAAATTATGATCATCAAACTGAAATGTAGGATTTAACCAATATGCTAAGACATGTATCCCTGTACATAAAGTCTGACTCCACCGCTCCTTCATAATGGAAGTACAGGACTTGTACAAGTGTTTCTTTCTTTTGAACATTTCCTTAATCCCTTTATGAGCTCTATATATCTCATTAGAATCACAAATTTGCAACAAACAAATCAATGAACCCCATTGTCTTCTCCATTATCAAACAATTCCTCCAAAAATTTTCATCAAGAATAATTTTCTTAACTTATCTCCCTTTTGGAAAATTAAATTTTTTTAAAATTTGCATAAACAACCAAAGATTGTAAATAGTCTTTACGATCATGCAAGCTCTTCAATGCAATAAAAGTGATGGCAAAATGAGTAGCTCCAAGATGGATAAATTCTGTCCAATTTGGTTGTTTTCTCAACCAATTCAAACCCTGTTCAGGATTGTCAGACGCTTTTGAGGCTAGAATGGCCAAACTCTAAATAGTAGACATTTCAACAATATCTTTCATAATCAAGTTTATACAATGAGTAGCACATGGAGGCCAATAAATGATGATATATTTTTTGGTAATCTTCCTTCCAGCGGCCTCACAATTAGCCCCATTATCTGTTATCATTTGAATTGCATTTTTAGGACCAACCATTTCAATGATTTTAGAAAAAAAGATTGCATAATGTCTTTGCATTTGTAATAATTTTTGAAGCATTAACTGACTTAATGAATGATATCCCTTCAAGAGAATGCACCAAAAAATTTTTCAATGATCTTTGTTTGGTATCTATCTATTCATTACCCATGATTGTGCATCCTGTTTCAGCCCAAGTTTTTTGAAAACTATCAATAATCGACCTCACTTGTCTCTTGCAATATTTTATCAAATTAACTCTCAATGCATGATAACTAGGGCTTGTATACCCATGACCCATACTTGCTATCTTGCTTACTGCAACTTAAAAAAATGGAGAGTTGACAACATTCAATGGAATACAAGCATGATGAAACCACATGACAATTGACATATCAGTATCATGTCATTTATCCTTAATTTGGAAAGAAGCTTTTGTACTAGGTTAGGTAGGATTAGTGATTCTATGCTTGAAATATGATTCAATACCACAAGAATATTTTCTTTTTCCTTTGGAAGTTACACTCACACAAGCACTACATTTGGCTATATAATTAGAAATATCTTCAATATCATCACATTCAAATTCATGCATAGATTCACCACAAGGATTGACATAATCAAAACATTCCTTCTTCTCTTTAGCCTATTGAGCATTTTTTTTCAATGATCTTTGCATTATAAACTAAACATTTGAAGGAAAAATTTTGCATGAATCAACATTGCCCTTTGATCTAGCGAGATGTGGTTTTCTTAAGCTGGTGATGATGAACTACCAACCAACTACATCACTATCCATTTGGCCATGAAATAGAGAGAAATGTTCTCTCTCCAAAAATATGAGAAAAACAGAAGGCATGAACAAACATCAAACAAACTTCCTTAATTCTCATGTCTCACCATTAAAATACAAGTACAGAATAAAACAATTCCTAGATTTGTACCTCCTAAACATGTTAACAGGTTTCTTATTACTTCTCAGACCTCCAAACAACACCTTCATCAAACCAATTATAATCCAAATCATTTTCTATGTGAAAAGCAAAAGAAACAAGGTTGGTATAAGATGGCAAATAGTATCTTACCTTGTCAACTCGCGTGGCAAGTATTGCTAGTATATCCTGCGGTGGGGTCTCCAGCCAAGTGAGCAAAACCTCCTTCATGATGCAGCTGATGATTGAAGAACCAAAACATCAATCAAATTGAAAAAAATCAAGACTCAAAACAAAATTAGAAAAACAATAATAGAAGAACCCAATTCATACCCTAAGTCCTTACTTTGTTTACTTTCTAGGTTAAAAAAATAAAATTCATTTGAAAACTTGTGTCTATTTAGGTTTTGGTCCGGTTCACCAAGTTTGGCCTGGTTTGATAGGTTCACTTCTTAGCAAACAAATAGACTACTGGCTGGTTCTCAGTGGTGAGGGTCTGATTGGCTGGTTTGGTCCAGTTTTAAAAACCTTGCTTTTACTTAAGTCAAAATTCCCCACAAAGCTTTATTTAACCAGCCACCAAATTACAACCATTTATGAGTTTTCAGTTGGTTATGTTATGCTTACCCACACCAACTAATAATTCTATTCCCAAAGCAGTAAATGTGTTTTAATTGCTTACCCACATGGTAAGAAAGGTTGGTGTCCTTTTAATTTTGAGACCTATAAAATCTTCATTTCTCATCATGTTTCCTTCCATGAAGGTATCTTCCATTTTTTCCTCCACCATATTCCATGCACCCCTCGCACAACCCATACCATGTCCTCACCTTATTGCTTACTACATTTGGTTGGGTCGAGATTGGGAATCTTCTCTCACTACTTTACAAGCCCAAATGCAACTGGAACTTGCTATACAATTTGTGTAATCCATCTCCTTTCTACTATCTTCATTTGCAATCAAGCCTAATATGAGAAGATATTCATTTATGCAACAGATAGAATAAGTCAAGGTGAACAATCAGTTATTAAGGTGTGTTATAGAAAGCAAAAATCCTCAACACATTTACAGGATTATGTGCGTCTCTCAATCTGAACACTTAATCATCTTTCACCACATATGTCCTTAGTATCGAGCTCCTTAGGTACTTGGTATCCCATAGTAAATTATGTCATTTGTGCTAATTTTTCTCCAATACAAAGAAGTTTTTTGTGTTGTTGTTTCTGCAAGTGTTAGACCTAAAGTTTCAAACAAGATATGCTCAATCCTCGATGGTGAGTTTGCCATAACTAAAAAAATTAATGCATTACAAATAAAATCACACATTGACAATTGAGGACCTTCCTTATAGCAAAAAGGCCACTCCTAGTAAATCAGTGTATCATAATAAATATAATTCTGATAGTATAGTTGAGCGGTTTAAAGCTTGTCTCGTTATTGAAGCCAATAACCAAGTTAAGCAAGTTGATTAGAGCAAGACTTTTTTTCATTCTTTAAAAATGGTAGTGTTTGTATCTTTCTTGTTGTTACTATGGTCAAGAATTGCAATCTCCATCAACTAGATGTTAATAATGCCTTTCTCCATAAGCAACTTGTCAAAGAGGTGTAACGCTTCCTTGGCGGTTCTCCTCAAGTCAACCCAACAAAGTATGCTGCATCTCAAAATCTCTTTATGGCCTTCGCAATAGCTTAGAAATTGGTTCATCAAAATTAATTCCACTTTCCTTGAATTTGGTTTTTTCAATTTAAATCAGGTTATACTTTGTTTACATTCTACCATGGGGATATATATATATATATATATATTTCTTTTTTGTTTATGCAAATGATGTTGTATTGACTGAAAATAATTCCAAAGCTTGCCAATAGGCTAAACCCCATCTTAATGGTCAATTTTAAATCAAAGACCTTGGTCCCCTTTAATGCTTCGTGGGTATTGAAGTTGCTTGTAGTCTTGACGGCCTTTTTCTTTATTAACATAAGTATGCTCTTGACATTTTAACCGATGTTGGATTGCTTGGATGTAAGCCCACTATTTTTCCTATTGACCGACTCATGTACCTCACTCTTACCCATCCTAATTTATGCTATGTTGTGCACATTCTTTTTCAGTTTATGCAATAGCCTAAGCAAACGCATTATGACATTGTTGTTTAGGATCTTCGTTATTTCAAAAGGACATTTGGACAAGGACTTATAACTTTATGCTTTTTTATATTTGGATTGGACATGTTTTACTCTCAAAAGATGATCCTTACTGAGTACTTTATCTTACTTGGGTCATCGCCCATTTCCTGGAAAATGAAGAAACAATCTTACTATTTTCTTTGTACCTCAAAGGCTAAATATTGGACTATGGCTACTAGCATTTCTGAATTGTTGTGGTTGCTATCTTTTCTCACTTCCTTTGAAGTTTTCCATCACAAACCTATGAATTTATATTATGAAAATCAAGCTACTCTTCATATTGCTTCCAATCTAGTATTCTATGAGCTTACAAAACACATCAGCATTGATTGCCATTTCGTACCTAAAAGACTAGTTGACTATTCAATTGTCATGGCTCATGTTTAGTCCCATTTTTAGCAAACTAACATCTTTACAAAAGCTCTTGGAAAGATAATAGTTTTAATTTCTTATGTGTAAGTTAGGCATTTGCTCTTTGCATGCTCTAACTTGAGGGAGAATATTAGGTGATAAATTAGGGGATAATTATGTGGCTTTTTTTAATGTAAACAAATATGATGCATATCTTGTTACTTGTTCTACAAGTTGCATAAGCTTGTGCCCATTTATATTAGACCATCTTATGCAATACATGAGGACAAAATATTAAGCCCAACTATTTTCTTTACAAAAAGAAGACTATGGGAGAAAGAGAGAAGAAAATGTGAGAACCAACGAAAAAAGAGAGTAAGAAGAAGAGTTAGAGGTTTGAAGAGAGGAAAAAGACAAGGTTTGAAGAAAGAAAAGAGAATGTTAGGCACTATCCACACAAATTCCTACTAATATTAATTTGTAAACACAAGACTGCAAGAGCATTTCCTACCTTTGTCTCTAGTGTAAGTTGAGTTTATTAGGACGGCCTCAAATTGTATTGCTCATTAGCTAGTAAGAGTAACACATTCTTCTTCTAGTCTTCATGTTTGGAGTTATGCTCCTTTAGATTGTCTTTTATTAGTTTTGTCTAATGAGTTAACAAATTAATCATTTTTCTCCTTCAAAAAACAATAAAATTTTGAAGAGAGAGAGAAAGAGAGAGAGAGAGAGAGAGAGAGAGAGAGATATTTTCTCTTAGATAGGAAGAAAGAAGAAAAAGAAAAGTAAATACAAGAAGAATAAAAAGGGAAAACAAGAGAATCTTAAGAAGAGAGAGAGGGAGAGAGAAATTTTCTCTTATGAGGTCTATATGCATTTATTTATCACCCCTCCTCTCCTTTCTCTCTCTCTCTCTCTCTCTCTCTCTCTCTCTCTCTCTTTGTCTGTGGTACATATGTGCATATCTATATATATATATATATACATATACATATATATACATGTTTTTTATATATGTTGTATCTCAATAAAGGATATCCAAGATCATCACCACCCTCAGTCACTGAAGTTTACACTATCATTGACGTAAAAGAAGAGTTTCTTTTGGGTGCCTGTCAAGAAGATGAAGTCATGAGTTTAACCCCTGCTGCGCCTTGAATCTAATCTATTAAGCTTAAAACCCAGTCCACTAACCTTGAATTCCCATCCCTAAACCTTGATCTTTGATATAATAGGCTTAAATCCAATCCATTAAGTTTGAACCCAACAAGCTTGAAACCTAATTCAATAAACTTTAAAACTAACCAATAAACCTTTGATAACCTAGCCCAATAATTTTAAACCAACACAACAACCCTTTCAAACTAGATCAATAAATCTTTAAAGCTAATCTAGACTTTTAAAACAAACCCACTATGATAAACTTGGCTCCTATGTTACAAATCCAACTTCTTAGTCGACTTTAATAGATTTTGAACTTTTAAAGCCCACATTGGACTTTTGTGGTCCATCAAATAGTAATAGCAAGACCTTCATGGTCCTTCAAAATTTTAAGCTTTCAAAGCCCATATTTCATTCAAATACTCTTGCAGCTCGAATGCCTATTAAAGGGTATTGAGCCCAAAACCTTACTGGAACTATGGTCCCTTAATTCAAGCAAAGATAACTCACTATTACTCTAGTTAACCCACACTTCAGGCAAATAGGACTTTTGTAGTCCTTTAAGTCAAATCAAAGCTCAACAGTAATTCCAATTTTGCGTAATGGCCTTTAAGGCTCATTAAGGTCTCCTAAAGCCAAAAATCTATAAAAGCTCATCAAGACTATAATTGTCTCTTAATTTAAGAAAATGAGACTTTTATGGTCCTTCTAACAAAATTGTTTGGTCACAATGTATTATGTCCCAAAAAAATGTATAGTACGTACTACAATGGCATTTATGTAGTCTTAAAACATATCGGTCACCCTAATTTCCCATTTTTTTTTTAAAAAAGCAGGGTTCATCCCAACTTTTTAGATCAAGGTCTAATTCCATATCGTAATGAAAAAAATTGGTAATGTTTGTTTGGGCTACATTGTAGTTACATGTAACTTGAGTTATTGGATTTTTAAAAGTATAGTGTCCGGTTACTAGATTTTTAAACATGAAAGTAACTATTAGCCCCTATATACTTTGCATCTTCTCAAAAAATCTCTCCATGTTTTGGTATACCTAAAAGGTCCCTCCTTTTATATATTTTTTTTCTTTTCAGTCCAGATGCTTTAAACGGAGGTTGAGACACAGTTATGTGGCCTATGAGCTTACCATACTGTCCCTGATCCTTATACACAATTCCAAGCTCATGAAATGACAAGAATACCCCTCCATTGGGAACCATGGGCAGTTGGACGGTTGGTGACTAGAAGTACTAGGATCTGAGAAACCCTTTCTTCACCGAAGATGAAACACTTTGCCTTCTACTTATTATGGTGAATTTATGGAGATCCCCTATCCCTGCTGTCGTGCTTCTCATGAGACATCGTCTTCAAGTTATCTGGAGACTTGATCTCTCATTTATGAGCTTCTGTTCAAGGTGTATCAGTGACTTCCTTTAAGGAAAAACCCCAACCAAAAGGTCATAAGACATGCCTGGGTGTCCGCTTGGCAGGATCAAGGTCTGATGTTTGTATAGTGTATAGTTTTAGTGTTTGTCTGGTTGTTTATTTTCTATGTGGTATTGGTTTATTTTTGTGTAAAATTTGAATTTTTGTGCTATGTAGTTAGTAATGTTTGTCGTTTTGGCTGTTTATTTTGTTTTTTGTGTATTATTTGTTGCTTTTCATGTATAATAAGATTTTGATCTTTCAGTTATTGTCTAATTATGTTCATTTTTTTTTAATAACAATAGAAGATGGTGACCATGCTAGTCAAAGCAAGGTGTTATCTAGCCCTTATTATTGAAACAATCTCAGAGTTGAAGAAGTAAATGAATAGACGGCACTAGGAGATCCTCCGTGGAACACCTTTTGGCCATTTTATGGATATGGCACCCATGATGCAATATATAGGGGTGCTTGATACGCTGCTATAGGTTTACAATGATCGCAACCACTATTTTAAGATAAGGGGAAAGCATGCTGGTATTTAAGGTAGAAGACGTCACACACATTCTAGGCCTTCGCTACAATGGAGATATTGTATCTTTAAAGCATGAGAGGGTCCAATCTAAATTTGAGTAGACGTTTCTCAATAAAATGCATAATCGACACCATGATGCAATTAAAGAAACTCTATTCAGGCTTGTACACAGAAAAGATGGTGAGGAGGAAAAATTTGTAAAGCTCCTCGTGGTCTACCTCATGATGACCATCTTCTTCCCTGATAGTTCACTAAATGAGCCAACATTTACAACAAAATACACTAACGATCTGGCCTAGGTAGGATGTTACGCTTGGGTGCATGTCATTCACCGGTGGATGATGGATGATGTCCTAACGACGACTGCGCATGTACAGCTTTGGTGTAAAGGAAAGTATACCACGACTAACTATTTAAAAGGGTGCGCCATTGCCCTCATCAACAAGTTCTACAAGGTGACGACCAGCATGAAGAAACAACGCTTGGGATAGACACTCCGAATAATGTGCTATAGGAAAAACAGTTGATAAAGGTGGCGTCCATCGGTCTTCTATTGAATTCAATTAAAGGGAAAGAAGTAAGTTTGTCCTTTTTGTGTAATATGTTTGCTAATTATGTGTAATGAGTGTTTTCAGTGTATTATTCTATGTTCTTGTGCATCATTTTGTTTTCACGTGTATTATAATGTCTAACTATGTATTATTTGGGCTTCTTGTGTGTAAAACATAATTCATGTGTAGTTTTCAATGTTTATTTGTAAGTTATAGATTATCTCTGTACGATATATTGATGACCTTTTAAATTATGCATGTTTGCATTGCAGTTCTTCAAACTTGTTCAAGCTAATGACGAAGACAATACATTGGTTAGCAATGTTAGGTAGGAGACCCGGAAGCAAGCCTCTGAAAGATCATCCAAAACGTTCCCCACCCACCAGGCCAGTGAAAAAGTTCATGTACCCACAAAGTCGGGATAAAAATGGATATGAGAGCCGGCAAGGAAGCGAGGTCAAGTGCTTTCTTCCCAACTCAACCCCGAGAAAATGACTAGCAGTTGGTCATCGTTTGACAACCCCGACGATGTTTAGTATGGTGATGATGATATGTGCCAGTTATTATAGCGAGTACTAATTGAACGAGGAAACCTTGGGTATATTGTGGTCGAACGTCCCATTCCTGCGGCTCCGCTACTAGTAGATGGTATGTAGAAAAAAGTTAAACCAAGTGAAGATGTGACAAAGGACATTGCCACGAAGAAGGAGGCTATCGGGAAATAGGATGACGCTAGAGAGGAGACTGCCACCAGAGAAGGAGGATGCTGCCGCCAAGAAGAAAGACGTTATTGGGGAGGTTGAAGTTGATGGGGAGGAGATTATTGTAGGTGAGGCAAAAGCAGCTAGGGAGGAGATTGTTGCGAGTGAGGCAGGCACTACCGTGGAGGAGATAGCTGTCGGGGAGAAGAACACTACCAGGGAGAAGATTGTTGCGGCCGAGGCAAGCGCTGTCGCCGAGAAGATTTTCACTAAAGCAAGTGAGATGAAAAACTACATTGACGGTGCCTGGAAGGACGCTGCCATTGACGACACCTAGTGATGTTACTGCATTTCTCTTATGTGGTGTAATAAAATTTTGCAACATTTGTAATAACATAATAGCGTTGCCAAGACAAATAATTGTATTTTTGTGATTTTATATGAAAACATTTCATCCTTGTTTCTAGCTAATGTACAAATTACTTACAATCTATTACTAACACACAAACAAAACTACTCTATAAATGCGAATATTACATAGGAAAAATCATAATACACATCAACTTCAAATACTACACAGAAAATGCAAATAATATAGAGCAATTGGAAATAATACACAAAAACAGCAAATAATACACAAAAATTGCAAAATGTACATAATTCATGCTAATACTACTTGGGAAACGTACATATTACATAGAAACAATCTGTGGTAACACCCCCACCCATCCCTATACTATGCATAGAACATTTAGTCCGCTATGATTACATTACATGATTGACGATTATGGTTAGTTTGATGGCACCGACTACAATGTAAATAACAGACATCAAAAGCCTGTGACTCGATTCTCTTCATTCATGGATGGCTGGGTCATTTTTTATTATTAGTGGCTATATACAGAGTTTACGATTGTCGTAATATGGCTTGTAATGATCAGGGATGGGTTATATAGGTTTTGCATATGCACTACGATACCATTCGATTGTGAAATAATTGTCTATGTAACAGTGCACATTTGTGTCCTGGGTAAAGGTATGAATCCCACCTGTATAATAGTTCACATCTCTCTACTAGCATATTTATAAGTTTAAACCTACAAATGGACATACCAACTACACATAAATTGTACAAAATATATAGAAAATGAAATCAATAAAGTTAAACACAATTTCATACATGACAACTTAATATAATACACGGTAATAGACAATATTACGCACAAACGCATGCGAATACACACAAACGCTTAGTAATACATAATAACAGACAATAATACACTTTACAAATATGTATGTGCACATCTGGGCTAACCTAATGGAGTCAACCATGTTAGTCACCAGCAAATGCCGCATTTCTTTGATCCAGGTGTTGAAAGACTCCACCACATTGGAGTACATCTTGTACTATCATACATCATTAAATAAATAGGTTGACCAATGATCAATGTCAGACTTGTGTAGCAACCAATCGTGCACATCCACCGATGTAGACACAAGTTTACTAAATGCATCGTTGAACCCTTTTTGATGTGTAAGCATACACAATTTTGATGACTACTGCCCAACAATCCTCTCTTAGTACTTTCCCAAGCTTGGCCTTAACGAAGCTTGCCTCCAAATGTCATAGATAGTAGTTATGCGGCAAGGAGGGAAAGACTCTCATGATGGCGTTCACAAGGCACTTGGACCAATCTGAGACAAATGTAATAATTTTATCTTAGTCATCTTGACAGTAAAACGCCTCCCCGAGAGTAGCAAGAAATCAATTCCAATTCTCATTGGTTTCATTGTTAATGATAGTGAATGCTATATGAAACAAACCCTCATAGTCAACTTCCTTCTAAGCATGGTGGACGGTTTACACCTTCACTTGGGCTATGAGGTAGCCGTATCCATCACCCACCAAGGGATTGACCCCTTGGGTCGGCGTCTTCTTCATCGTTCCCGACATCACCTGGCTTGTCTAGGCAATGGGCATTCTAAAGGGAACCGACCGGATGAGGATAGTAGACGGCTTCACCCCAATGACCCTTTGGTCACGGGAGATGGTACGGGCAACTTGCACAGCTCGCGGGCTTGAGTATCGCATTCGCGAGCCCACTGCCATTATTGCCACTGCCCTTAACTCACCACCTACTACTGCTGCCAATCAGAGATCACCTCTGACACCTCCAGTTTGAACCTCCTCTAGCTGTCACCCCCACTAGCATCTCCAACTGGTCATCCACTTCACATGGGGTTTAACACAGCTGATCTCTACGCCTCCAACTCTGTCTCCGCTGCTGACGTCGCTTCCAACATTGAGAATGAAGCATTTTTATTTCTTTTCAACTGTCTTTTGCGTTTTCAGACTTATATTGATTTTATAGCATTTTTGGACTTGTATTTGGTTCAATTAGCAATGGGAGTCCCCTGCTAAACAGACGTATTTGATGCTATAGATATAACATCGCTTATTAGCACACATAAGAACCTCAAAATGTACCTGATAGTTATTGGAAGCAAGTCAATACACATTAATGAACTTGGAAACTACTTCTGGGCATTACTTCTCACTGTGCAACAACTCAACTTTATCCACATGACCTTCCTACCTTTCCGTCTTATCTTGCTTTAGATTAGAAGAGTAACTAGTACTAGGAGTTCCATTCACTGTGGCTCAACAACCCTACCCCTCATAGGGTACTACTTTATTACTTGCTATGATCCGTGCACTTACGGAGAGTAAACATCAAGTTTTTAGTGCCGTTGCTGGGGATTGGCAACTTTTACGAAAAATTAGGAATCTAGTGATCTAGCATTATTTATATTGTTAATATTTTTGTGAATATCCCTTTTCTTTTCTCTTTATCATTCTTTCATACATATCTTCATTTCTTCTTTTCTTGTTTTGTTGTTTGATTAATTTTGTTTCTTTTTATTGTTGAAGGTATAATTGTAAAACCTGAGGAAGCTCATCTCCATTGGCAAGCCCCAATCCAGATATTAAAAGAAATTTTCATAGAAGGTTGATACAAGTCAATTTAAGAGATACCAGGTTAGTGGAGGTCAATGTAGAGGTGGACCAAGAAGAATTAATAACCGGGAATCAACAACATACTATTTATGATTATGCACGGCCTAACTTGGAAGGTGTCGATTCTAGTATAGTTTGTCCTCTTGTTGCTTCAAACAACTTCTAATTGAAGCCAAATTTTATTCAGATGGTGCAGCAGAAGTACCAATTTGATGGGTTTCATGACGAAGATCCATATAAGCACTTGAAGAATTTCTTGGAAATATGTGACACTTTCAAGGTGAGCAATGTGTCTGAGGACGCAGTTTGTCTGAGAATCTTTCCATTCTCTATGCGAGGAAGGGCTAAGTAGTGGCTCAGTTCTTTGCCACAAGGGTCAATCACAATATGGAATCAATTGGCCAAGAAATTCTTGACATGCTACTTCCCACCGGCAAAGATAGCCAAGTTGAGGAGTGATATCTCCTCCTTCCGATAGATAGAGTCTGTGTCCTTGTACGATATGTAGGGAAAGGTACAAGGAGTTCTTTAGGAAATTCCCATAGCACGGAATAGTGGGATGGATGTAAATATAGATTTTCTATAATGGGCTTAATATTGGAACTAATCAAATGTTTGATGCAGCATCTAGGGGTTCTCATGTAGCAAGCAACCAAGTGCTGCACAGAGTTTGATAGAAGAAATGGCAATCAATTGGTATCAATGGCTTTTTCGATAGGAACAAGCCGGTCAAGGCGGCCCGTATTTATGAAGTGGATGCTATCATCACATTACTGGCATAGGTTGAGGCAATCACGAAAAGACTAGCTGCAATACACTCACCTTCTTAGGCTCCACTTACGAGTTGTGAAAGTTGGGGGTCACATGCTGGTCCAAGCTACTCCCCTGTTGATTCTAATGCCAGGAAAGTAGAATAGGTTGACTATGTTGGTCAAAATAGCTGGTACCAAAATAATCCCATACAGCAGCACTTATAATGCAAGGTGGAGGAACTACCCTAATTTTCGTGGAGTTAGCAAGGATGGGATCAAGGTTCACATCAACAGCCAAGGACACCCCAATCTCAGTTCCAATGTCCACTCCCTTCGAGCAATCTACACCATCCATTGAGGCTCTTCTTATTCAATACATCAAAGAGAATGAAGTTTGTCTTTTAGGGCATGAAAAGATGATAAGCAACACCAATACCTATATGAAGAATTTAGAGAATCAGGTAGTCCAAATAGCTAAGACTCTTGTAGAGTGACTCCCGGGTTCCCTCCCCAGTACCACTGAGGTCAACCTAAAGTAGTCTTTGAAAGCTGTCACTTTGATAAATGGCAAAGAATTCTCATCTCCTACATTGGAAGAGCCCGAAATTGAAATTGTTGATCCATAACTAAAAGTAGAGCAGTCAGTACAAGACAGTCTAAATACTAAGGTTGATAATGGGAGAAAAGCAATGGAGAAAGGGAAAACTGAATCACCTAAATATCAACCTAAACTCTCTTATCTTGCTAAAGTCAAGAAGGATCAACAAGAAGAGCAATATAAAAAAAAATTGCTGATATGTTCAAGACTTTACACATAAATGTTGCATTTGTTAAATCTCTTGCACAAATGCCTAGGTATGCTAAATTTTTGAAAGAATTGCTCACAAATAAGAGAAAGTTGGAAGAGGTGTCCTCAGTAACACTTCGTGTGGAGTGTTAAGTAATGATTACTAACAAGATTTCAAAGAAAGAAAAATACCCCGGGGGATTCATTGTCCCTTTGCACCATTGAAGGACTTGTAGATGAAAGAGCACTTTCCGAACTTAGGGTGAGCATTAATCTTTTGCCCTAAAAAATCTACTAGAAGCTGGGGCTCAAAGAACCAAAGCCCACCAAGATGACACTCCAATTGGCAAACAGATCCACTCGACAACCATGAGGCATTATTGAAGATGTGTTGGTAAAGATGGACAAGTTCATTTTTTTGGTGGAATTTGTAATTCTTGATGTGGACGACAAGGTAGAAGTCCCCCTCATCCTTGGAATAAAAGTTTTTGGCAACATCTCAAGCTCAAATTGATGGCAAGGACAGTCGAATGGTATTAAGAATGGGTGAGGAAGAAATCACATTCAAGCTTCAAGACTCAATGTGGCATTCCATAGATTTTGACAATACTTGTTATTATGTAAATGTTGTGGATGACTTTGTCTCTGATTATATGTAGGACACATGGATGAAGGATGAACTTGCTGAGCTATTGGAAGATGACCCTCCTAATGAAGAACCAAGAAATTTGTGCTACTGACACTCTTCCAATGCAGTAACTATCCCAAAAAAATTTCCAGTGCAAAGAAATGGTGGAAACATGTTACTACCAAAAAGAAGAAACCACCTATCTCACCATCAACTTCAACTCTCTCAACTCCTTGGAATTTTGGTGAGATTCATTTAATTGATTCTTTAGTTCCATACTCATACAATTTTTTTTTATGTGGCCATGAGAGGTCTCGATTTTGCGAACCTGCTTGATGAGCGAAAAAAGGTGCATGAAGCTAGTGATGTTAAACAAGCTCTCCTTGGGAGATAGCCCAATATTTCATATTTTATAGTTTTAGTGTGATGTTTTGTTTTCATGGTTTTTTTGTTTTGTTTGGTTGGTAGCTATGTTGCTTTGTTGGTAAGTTGCGTCTCTCTTGTTCTTGTTGGGTGTTTTATCGGTTTCATAGCTCCTTTTGGTTGCCAAAATGCTTGTATTGCTTATATTGTAAAACAGAAAAAATAGAGTTCTAGAATGCTTCCTGGGCTAAGCACGAGCAAAGCAAGCACGTGCTTAAGCCATGCAATTCACTGGTTCTAAAATTTTTTGAAGCATTTCAAGAAGCATTTTCATGAAAAAAAGTGAAAAGCATGACTTGGAAGCACATTCAAAGCACGACCATTCTTCCCCCAATCAGCTTTCCTTTTTTAAAAAAAACACTAGATGAGAACGCCCATGCTCTAACCATACTCAAGTGTAGTTGTCCATCTTTCTCATCTCTTCCTTTAAACTTTGGCAGCCACTGGCCTTTCTCCTCTGTTTGCTCTTTTCGTCCTTCTCTCCCCTTTGTTTTCTCAAAGTTCTTGCATATTTGTCGTGGTTTCACCGTCAGATCACCACTTTCAATCGCTCGCGTTCTCCTTCTTCCTATTTACCTGTAAGCTTCTATCCCTCCATGATTTCTTTGACAATCTTTTGTGAATTCAGGTTCTAAATGCTTTGAAATGCTATAATTAATACTTTAATGCCATTTTAGAGCTCATGCCATCAAATCTAGGGTTAGAAATCATGATCTCGAACCTAGGGCTTTCGGGGAAGTTGATTTTCTCCAAAGCTCACTCGTACTTTTTTGGTAAGCACGACGGTGCTTCATTAGCTTACCCAGGTGAGACTTGAACAAGCATTTAGAACCTGACCTTGCTTCTTTGCTAAGAATGACTATGTTTTTTTCCTTCAACACGACCATGCTGCCCCTGATTTCCTGAAAAGTTATGTTGATTTGGTTTGTTTTAACTTGTAGAGTATGCCGAAGAAGAGTACTTCTGCTAAGTCCCTTTTCCAAGATGCCTTGAGGTGAGGGACCGTCTCAGGACATTGATCTGGCACCATGTTCCACACTCAGGTACATCAGGAGTGATACACCTTTCTCTCTCGACGTCACTTCAGTGAGTCAAGGAAGATTAACTGGGATGTCTTGAGGAAGGTGGGCCTAGAGCGAGAGGTCCAGCAACTACTTGGAGCAGGGTCATGGCGCTAGCTGTTCCTCATCACTGACAACACTTACGAGCAGCTAGCCCTCGAGGTATTGGTAAACTTTGAGCTGTCACGAAGGACAGTAGGTTTCCACCACGGTGATACCATTCAGTTTTAGGTGTTCGGGGCCTTACACTAGATGAGCCTTACTCGAGCTCTCCATCGGGTTGTGTCAATATCATGAGGAGTTCACTCAAAATTTTGCATATGATTCACTATTAATAGCCTGACCTGTTGGGGAGCCCCAGGAGGACACATGGCAGTGGCTAAGCACTGATCGTGCCTACGATCCCCGCCGATCCAAGGCAACTTCCCTCAGATCCCCCACACTCAGATATCTCCACTTTCTTCTTAGCCACACTCGGGAGGCAGAGGAGAAAGCACTAGTGTCATCAACATGCGCAACTTTGACTTCCTACTGAGCATGTGGACGGTTTCAACCTTCACATGGGCTACGAGGTAGTCATATCCATCGCCCACCAAGAGACTAACTCGTGGGTCAACATCTTCTTCATCAGTCCCTATATCACCCGCCTTGTCCAGGCAATGGGCATTGTAGAGGGACCTACCGGATGAGGATTGTGAGCAGCATCACCCCGATGACCTTAGAGACCCTCCGGCCGATGGGGATGGTGCGGGCTACTCACACAGCTCGTGGACTCGAATACCATATTCACGAGCCCGCTACCATCACTGCCACCGCCCTTGACTTGCCACCTGCTGTTGTTGCCGATCAGAGATCACCTCTAACACGTCGTGTCCGAGCCTCCTCCATCCATACCGCACATGCCACTTGCTCCATTGCTTCTTATAGGTGGTTATAGAGGAGTGTGGTCCAAATCTCCGAGCACCTTGCCCATTAGTTGTCGCCCTCACCAGCATATCCAGCTGGAACTCCTTGTCATGTGGAGGTTGACACAACTGACCTCGATGCCTTCGACTCTAACACTAAGAGTGACTCATTTTTGATTTTTTTCAGCTACCTCTTGTGATTTTCAGACTTCTATTGATTTTATAGCATTTTTGGACTTGTTTTTGGTTCAGTTAGCAATGGGAGTCCCCTACTAAACTGACATTTTGGTTTGTTTTATTTTGGTCTTTTCTTTTGTATCTTCATTTTTGTTATTTGGTTATCTTATATCAAGTTGAGCTTCACTTCTGTGCTTTATTGTTTATCTCAGGGATTGTGTGGATAAATGGAATTTGGAACGTACGTTGAGAGCTACAGCATCATGCTCCGTGTTTAGGGAAATTCCAATAAACTCCACCCTATTTTTATTTGTCCCAAATTTTATTGTATCATGCATTAAGGACAATATACAGCTCAAGTGTGGGGGAGGATATTCTTTTTGCTTATTATGATGATCCCATAACTTAGGACACCTTCTAATACACAAGAACACATAAAACAAAAGTAACCAGCACTAGCACTCATTGGTGTATTACGATGGGATCAAAGAGCTACCAAATCAGTTTGAATAGAAATTAAATCATATTTAAAAAAATTATAATTAACTACAATTGTAATTAAATTGGTGTGAACAGGAAATTTGATTAGCTTTAACCGCAAATAATTCAATTTTAATAGGAATTCTAATTAAATACAATGTCAATGAAAAAATTAAACCAACTTAATTGTCTCCTAAACCCTTTTGAATAGGAATTGCACTCAACCACAATTGCAATCAAATCATCTTGAACAAGAAATAATGTGATGGTATAAGTGATTTATAGAATATATATATTTATAAAAAAATACAATTAGGTTTTAACCAATACTAGTTGGTGACTTGTAGGGGTGTAATCGATCGAGTTCGAGCCAAGTAATAAGGAGCTCGAGCTCGGTTGAAAATTTGGTACTTGACATTCGGCTTGAACTCGATCAAGTATTCATTTTATAGCTCAAGCTTGACTCGATACACAAATCAAGTTATTGGAGCTCGCTCGCTTAAGCTAGAAAATGTTGAAAATGACCATAAACATTATGCTT
Organism: Dioscorea cayenensis subsp. rotundata; assembly: GCF_009730915.1. Taxonomy (NCBI): domain Eukaryota; kingdom Viridiplantae; phylum Streptophyta; class Magnoliopsida; order Dioscoreales; family Dioscoreaceae; genus Dioscorea; species Dioscorea cayenensis. The sequence goes on from NC_052486.1 coordinate 7,403,365, forward strand.
GAGCTCGAGCTCGAAAAATTTTTTCCCGTGATTTTCATAAAAAAAATAAAATTTTTTTTATCCATTCTAAAATGATCACATTCTAAAATTTTTTAAAGACAACAAACACAATTCATACTTGACCAAATACAAGAACTAGAGTAATAACATTCTATAATTTTTCAAAGATAAAGAAATACATTCATATTTGACTAAAACAACAACATTCCAAAATATTGTGAAAACAACAAATATAACTCATACTCAAACAAAATACAACAAATAGAACAATTATAAACCAAGTAAGTCCATAGTTAATAAGTCCAAGTAGAACAAATAGAAAATAAACAATTGCTAATACAATTGATTGACAACAAACAAATAAGTCCATAGATAATAAGAAAACAATCAATCCACCATCTCAAGAATATATTTTCTTGAATGTGAAAGTTTTCCCCAATGTTTTCCATCAAACCTATACAAAATTACAAATGAGTAATTAGAAAACAAATCATTTTAATCATTGATGATAAAAAAAAAAGCATGTGACCACTGAGTAATAGCATGAACAGACTCTCAGTGAAATTCCCAACTTTGGCAATATGCTAGTCTCTCAGTGAAACACAAACAAAGAATCACAAAACCTAATATGTTACCATTGAGCAACAGACATGAGCACACTCTGCATGGCTAAGCTGCAAACAAACAAGAAAACGCAACAAATAAAACCTTAACTTTCACATTCTTTCAATGAAAATCCCATGAATTCCAACTAAAAAAGGCATTAAAAACACCATTGATAAAAATCACTACACCTAAAACACCAAATCAAATGCGGAATTTTAAAGCGAAATAGAATTAAACAAACCTTGAATCCCAACTCTCTCAAGTTGAAATTGAGTAGAAATGCAATGATAGATCGAGCTTAGAACAAATGGGCGGGCACAAGTTGGGGATGATACATTGCTTTAAATCTTTGTCATCATCATCCTTAGAAAGAGATGCTCTATATATGTCTGATAATTTCCAAGAAAAAAACACCACCACAATGTAAGCAATGCAATGCTTTAAATTTAAAGACTATATAAAAATGAACTTTGAAAATTGAATTGTCAACAAGAGCATCAAGATGTTAGGAGTTTGAAGTAAAATTATTTTTGAAAATCCCAAAAAAAAAAAATTATCCCACATTTATGCAGATATTAAAACTTGGGCAAAATGGATAAAAGAATTGATTTTTTTTTCAACATGCAAAAGTATGAAAACATCAAGATTTAAGAAACTGTTCATCTTTTCATCATTAGCAAACACCCATTGAAAATTGAAAATTGAAAATAAGGGGAGAAAAAGAATAGCAAAGACCATCTAAGAATCAATCCACAATGAAAACTCAGTATAAGAACTAAAAATGAAATTCATGATCACACCTCAACCGCATAGATTGATTGCAGCAAACCTAGGAGCACAAAACTCTAGTATTATAAGTATAATGCCTGAAATAATCCCGGGGGGGGGCACTTGGGAGAGCCAAAGCATAAGTATTAGACTACAAAAGAAGGATGAGAAAAGAAAAGAAAGTTAAAGATAATGCCTGAAATAATCCCGCAATAATGATTCCAAATTTTTTTTTAAAAAAAATACCTTTTCTTTTCCAACTATATTTCCGAATCGAGAGAGAGAGAGAGAGCGAGGGGTGAATGCTGGAGACGGAGAAATGGAGAGGGGTTTATGGGTGGATACCGGTAGTGAGAATGGGCGTGGGCTAACTTCGCAATGATGGCAGCGGCGCTGTAGCGGTAGCGGTAAAGGTGGCCAGAGAGAATGGAAGGGAAGGGACCGAAGGTTTAGGTTTTTTAAAAGGAAGCGGCAGACAGGCAAAGCAAGAAAGAAAAGGAAAATTGATAAGTTAAAAAAATATTAATCTTTTTTATTTTCAAAGGATAAAATGGTAATTTAATAATATATCTAATATTATATATATATATATACTCGATTAGCCTCGTTAGCACTCGAGCCAAGTATCAAAATACTCAAACTTGGCTCACTCGACTTCTTGAGCTACTCGAGTTCGAGCTCAACTCAACCGTGACCGAGCCGAGTTCAAATTTTCATGGAATCGAGCCCGACTAGCTTGTGAGTAGAAATGTATCATTTATATCCCTAGTGACTTATTATCTACTGCCTTTTTAAATGGTTGGTCATGTAAAATTTAGAGTGTTATACAAAGTATATCTCATTTATATGTCTTTCACTAGGTTGTGGTATATGTACTATTTGGGATAGGCAAAGCATAAGTATTAGACTACAAAAGAAGGATGAGAAAAGAAAAGAAAGTTAAAGATAATGCCCGAAATAATCCCATAATAATGATTCCAAATTTTTTTAAAAATACCTTTTCTTTTTCCAACTATATTTCGAATCGAGAGAGAGAGCGAGGGGTGAATGCTGGAGACGGAGAAATGGAGAGGGGTTTATGGGTGGATACCGGTAGTGAGAATGGGCATGGGCTAACTTCGCAATGATGGCAGCGGTGCTGTAGCGGTAGCGGTGAAGGTGGCCAGAGAGAATGGAAGGGAAGGGACCGAAGGTTTAGGTTTTTTAAAAGGAAGCGGCAGACAGGCAAAGCAAGAAAGAAAAGGAAAATTGATAAGTTAAAAAAATATTAATCTTTTTTATTTTCAAAGGATAAAATGGTAATTTAATAATATATCTAATATTATATATATATATATATACTCGATTAGGCTCGTTAGCACTCGAGCCAAGTATCAAAATACTCAAACAGGGCTCACTCGACTTCTTGAGCTACTCGAGTTCGAGCTCAACTCAACCGTGACCGAGCCGAGTTCAAATTTTCACGGAATCGATCCCAACTAGCTTGTGAGTAGAAATGTATCATTTATATCCCTAGTGACTTATTATCTACTGCCTTTTTAAATGGTTGGTCATGTAAACTTTAGAGTGTTATACAAAGTGTATCTCATTTATATGTCTTTCACTAGGTTGTGGTATATGTTCTATTTGGGATAGGCAAAGCATAAGTATTAGACTACAAAAGAAGGATGAGAAAAGAAAAGAAAGTTAAAGATAATGCCTGAAATAATCCCGCAATAATGATTCCAAATTTTTTTTTAAAAAAAATACCTTTTCTTTTCCAACTATATTTCCGAATCGAGAGAGAGAGCGAGGGGTGAATGCTGGAGACGGAGAAATGGAGAGGGGTTTATGGGTGGATACCGGTAGTGAGAATGGGCGTGGGCTAACTTCACAATGATGGTAGCGGCGCTGTAGCGGTAGCGGTGAAGGTGGCCAGAGAGAATGGAAGGGAAGGGACCGAAGGTTTAGGTTTTTTAAAAGGAAGCGGCAGACAGGCAAAGCAAGAAAGAAAAGGAAAATTGATAAGTTAAAAAAAAATATTAATCTTTTTTATTTTCAAAGGATAAAATGGTAATTTTATAATATATCTAATATTATATATATATATATATATATGCTCGATTAGGCTCGTTAGCACTCGAGCCAAGTATCAAAATACTCAAACTTGGCTCACTCGACTTCTTGAGCTACTCGAGCTCGAGCTCAACTCAACCGTGACCGAGCCGAGTTCAAATTTTCACGGAATCGAGCCCGACTAGATTGTGAGTAGAAATGTATCATTTATATCCCTAGTGACTTATTATCTACTGCCTTTTTAAATGGTTGGTCATGTAAACTTTAGAGTGTTATACAAAGTATATCTCATTTATATGGCTTTCGCTAGGCTGTGGTATATATACTATTTGTGATGTACATCACTACTCATATCTAGTTTAGTTTAAGAATAATTCGGAAAATTAATAAAATAATTATATATTTTGAATCATGTGTTAAGTTCTAACCATACTAAACATTTTGTAAGTATAGGAATGAAGACTAAAAAAAACATATAATGACTAGATGTTAAGAAATGAAGATAAATAATAAGAATTAAAATTGGCTTAATTTGGGGAAAAAATACCAATTTATTTCTAGTTCCCAACAAAAATAGAAGCATTAAACCTTCTTCAGCTTTGAGCTTCTCAAATGGAAGAAATACTGAAACGAAGACTAAATGAATCAAGCTATTAAAGATATATTGGGAGAGAGAAATCATGCTAAATTGATGGAAATTTTTTTTTGTTAGTCTAAGCACAAGGATTTAAAAATAAATAAAATAAAATTTTCTTACTTAAAATTAAGTAAAAAGTGTGTGGATCTTTAAAAAAAATGGAAAAATTTGTGCAAGAACTACACATACAATTTTCCTTGTGATAAAGTCTTAAATTTTTGGACAAATATGCCATACATGCTAAATATCAATATTGGATTATATATCAAAACATAGAAAAAGAAGAGACTTTCATTGAACCTTACAATCTATACCATTCTCATAGTTTTACCAAAGACGTTATGAGAAAAAACTCTTCTCCAAAGGAAAAGAATTAGAGTGGCGAATCCGAGATGCCATCTTTAAAGAAATTTAATCACTCATGGACAAAGCTTTAATTATAATTATTTCAAATGCCTCCTTCAAACAAATTTCATCTCTCATAGATAAAGCTTCACAATCATACCAAGTGATATATGGCGAGTCCAAGGTGTCATCTTTAAAGAAATTTGATCTCTGAGATTGGTGAAGTGCCAAGTGTGGCAAGTGTGAAAACCTGGGGGAGTTCCTGCTAGCATAACATTAGATAGTTCAACTGGTTACTATTGTCGGTTGAGATCATTATAATTCAGCAGCCTACAACTTGGACTCAACCGAGAGGGTTGGAAGTCTCCTGAGGTCAAATTGTAACTAGGTGCAACAAGTGAGCTTAGTTACAACTCAGTTGCAGTAGAGTTAGGCGCTAAATTTAGAAGGTGCCAAATTTAGATGCTACGAAGAATCAAGACAAAAGAGAAAGGTTACTAGAGCTGGTACGCAAGGAGGACTATATAAGACTTGTCTTTAAAATTTAGAATGCAAGGTGAGAGAGGTCTGAAGGAAAAATTTATGCATCAGTCAATCTAAAGCAGGTGTTTATTGTTTGCGGTCATCATAATCTTAGTGGAAGGTCAATCAAAGAGAACCTTCAAAGATGAGACCGTGTGTCAATCATCAGTGAGTAAGAGTGTATCCGTGAACCTTGTATGACCATTGTATCTTATTTTTGCCTATTCTAATGGATTGTTTCTCTAAGTTTAGCCCCACAAACATAAGCACGTAAAGCTGAATTGCGTTTACCAAATTATTGTGCCTCCTCTCTTCTTCGTTGTGGTATGTGTGAATGTTTGATCATTAAAAATTTTACTAACACATGACCCTAACAAAATTAACAATATAAATTGGTTTTGGTAATCTTATTCAAACTGAAGCTTGAGTCTGGAAAAAACTAAAACCTTGAAAAATATGATAATAATTCAAGTAAACTAAAGACATCAATTCAAAATTAACTTAAAACAAGACAATGAACCTCATCCAATAATTTTTATGCAAACAAAGTACAAGAGTATCCTTTAGAAAGATATCTTTACACTTCATATATCTGTTTCAAAAAGGGAAAACAACATCATTTAGAATTTAAATAAACATTGTGAATCAGTGATGACATACATTATATATAACAACCAAAAAAAAGCTCTAATTAGTGCTTGGTAATCTGCCAAAGTGGACAAATATGGTGTCAGTATACATTGTACAACTTTCTTGCTACTATCTATGTATTTGGATCCAAAGTAGCAATAGTTAATCTATTTGGAAATCAAGTAGATATCTATACAATTTTTTATTTTTCTCACCGTCTGTGTGAATCACATCTCAGCACATTCTTTGTTGTGTTTTTAGTACATTGTCCATATATATATATATGTGTGTGTGTGTCTGCGTTTTTATATATACATATATCCACTTTGGCTTGCAGGACCTTAGCTCTGTTAGAATTAATCTTGTTATTGAATTTAGGACCCTATGTTATTTATATATTACGTTTAGGTATTGTTGCATTTATGCATTTAAGTTTGCAGTTATGACCCGCCTTGTTTAATAAATTGCATTTGTATTTAAAATTATGTTAGGATTATGTTTAGATAAGTTTGTTAGTTTGAATCTGTTTAGTTTCTTGGTGGCTAAGTAACTTAGTTTGAATTCAGTTATCAATATCAATATAAAAGATAGAAAGGTGGGGAGTTTTGGTTGACCGCGTCAAAAATTATCTCATCTTCTTTGAGGGTTCTTTGTGTGTTTTTCTCTAATTTTCCTAACATTTGGTACCATAGCAAGGTTCGGAGTAGATACCAAAGATCATGTCAGGTTCATCATCAAAGAGTGTAACAACCGTCGACACGGCAACATTGAAGACTCCAACATTGAAGGCTCCAACAAAAGACGGGACGGTGACCCTCCAATATCCGTTGCTCACGAAGAGCAACTACTCGGCATGGGCGCTCAAGATGAAGGTGTACATGCATGCACAAGTCGTGTGGGATGCCATTAAGCCTATTGATCCGAATGAGGAGATAGAGACGCAGAAGGATCAGATGACCCTTGCTGCCATCTATCAGGGTATTAGCGAGGAGTCGCTCCTTGTGTTGGCTGAGAAGGAGACGACCAAGGAGGCATGGGAGATGTTGAAGACAATGCACATGGGCACCGAGCGTGTCAAGGAGGCAAAGATCCAGACTTTGAGAAACGAGTTTGGAGGTCTACACATGCGTGAAGCGGAGACGGTTGATGACTTTGCCACAAAGTTGACCACAATAGTGAACAAAATTCGTGCATTGGGTGACAACATGGAGGAGGCCTACATCATCAAGAAACTCCTTCGTGTTGTCCCTTCCAAGTTTATTCAGATTGCATCGACGATTGAGTAGTTCGGCAATCTCCAAATGATGATCGTGGAGGAGGTCATCGGGTCGCTTAAAGCCCATGAAGAGCAATTATGGGGTTACGATGATGAGAAAGAAGAACACATCCTATTGACAAAGGCCGAATGGAAGGCAAGAGAAGAAGGTGAAGGTACGTCGAACTCGTTGAGAGGACAAGAAGAAAACAACTGGCGTGGCCGTGGGCGTGGACGCGGACGCAGTGATGATAGAAGTGGAAATGAAGGCACTCATCAAGAGAAGAAGTTTGACAAGACCAAGGTGAAACCCTATAATTGTCATTATTTCGGTCATTATGCCTATGAGTGCAGATCCAAGAAGAAGGATGAGGAAGCCTATCTTGTGGAGAAACAAGATGATAATGATGATGAGCCGACACTACTCATGACAACCCATCTTGTGGAAAAACAAGATGATGATGATGAGCCGGTGCTACTCATGACAGAAGTATGCGAACCCTTGCAAGACATGAAGCATGCGGCAGAGGAGATCATGTTGCATGAGGTGAACATCAAGCCTAGTGTTAGAACTAAGGAAATAGTGTATGGGAACAACTTGTGGTATCTTGACATGGGTGCAAGTAACCACATGACCGGGAGCCGAAGCCAGTTCTCAGAGTTGGATGAGACAATAGTTGGGAGAGTCAAGTTCGGTGATGATTCTGTCGTAGACATCCAAGGAAAAGGCACTATAATGTTTCAGTGTCAAAATGGTGAGCATCGTCTTCTCACAGATGTTTACTTCATACCTAGTTTGTGCAGCAATATTGTGAGTTTGGGCCAACTTGATGAGCATGGATGCGAGTCGGTGATAAAAGGAGGATACTTGTGTGTCTATGATAAAGGTGGAAGGCTATTTGCAAGGGTGAAGAGATCAAAGAATAGATTATATATACTCAATGTTAAGGTAGTACATCCTGTGTGTTTGCTTGGAGAACATGGAGATGTGGCATGGCTATGGTATGCTTGGTATTATCATTTGAATTTTTGAGCATTGAGCGTCTTGAAGAAGAATCTAGTACATCAAGAAAGGAATAAGCACATCGACATTAAATATCATTTCATTTGTGATTGTGTTCAAAAGGATGACATCGAAGTTGAGTACGACAAAACGAAGGAGCAGCTTGAAGATGTCCTGACAAAGCCTTTCATCGAGTTGCGAGATAAGATAGCTTGAAGGACATGAGGAAGACATAACAAGATTAAGGGGGTGAATGTTAGAATTAATCTTGTTATTGCATTTAGGACCCTATGTTATTTATATATTACGTTTAGGCATTGTTGCATTTATGCATTTAAGTTTGCAGTTATGACCCTCCTTGTTTTATAAATTGCATTTGTATTTAAAATTATGTTAGGATTATGTTTAGATAAGTTTGTTAGTTTGAATCTGTTTAGTTTCTTGGTGGCTAAGTAACTTAGTTTGAATTCAGTTATCAATATCAATATAAAAGATAGAAAGGTGGGGAGTTTTGGTTGACCATGTCAAAAATTATCTCATCTTCTTTGAGTGTTCTTTGTGTGTTTTTTTGTGATTTTCCTAACAAGCTCTTCCCTCAAATTGATGACGACAAAAGGTAGGATTAGTGACATTAGAAATTTACAATATGCTCATTCAGAAGAAGTGAAGAACATTGTGTTTATGACTTAATTTTGAAAGTAGTCTTGATGCATATTGTCCATGTAGACCAACGGAAAAGCTATTAAGTGTGATGCAATGAAGAATTACAACTAAATTTCATTGCTTTGTTTTGCATTATTCATAAATATATAGCCCAAGGTCTTATGTTAATTTGCATTATACCAAATTTCAAAATAATTATACATCTTTCATTAGAAAAACATTAACAGAGATTTTTATGGACAATAAGTGTAAGTCCACAATTGATTCCTCAACCATAATTGAATATTTATTTTTGTTATAAAATCCAAAAAAAAATATCATTTGGTCTCTTAACTACAGAACTATATGAAAATGATCACTTTAGTCTTTTTATGGAAGATGCATGAAAGTTACATAAAAATATGTACTAAATAGATAGAAGTTAATAGTAAATTCTCCCCATTAATTTACACTACTATATAGATAGTTACTATTACAAATAATACTATAAAAAAAATAATATTCACTTTTTTATAACCTTATCTATTTTATTTTATAGATAAAGTTTTATTATTCAACTTATTGTCTCAAATTTGCCTATATTTAGGTAAAATCTATTAAAATTGTAAATCATATCTTTGACATTATTTAGGGAAGTACTCCGGTATCTGATTTCCCATCTGAATAATCAAGATGAAAACCGAATCAGGGGTCAGATAAAAAATAAAAACCGAGTACCCAAATCCGATTCGGTTTTCAATATATTCTTCTATATATATATATTAATAAATTTAAATTTACATGGGTTAAAAAGTGAAAAATCCAAATTCATAATCCATCTTTTATAAGTATTATATACATTAATAAATTAAATGTTACAAGGACTAAAACTAAAAAAAAAAATCCAAATCCTTAATCTAATCAATTTAAGAGTTATATATATAATAATAAATTTAAATTTTATAGGGGCTAAAAGTAAAAAAAAAAATCTAATTTCCTAATTTAATTCCTTTAAAATATATTTATTTTGATTTTGATTTCTCTCTTCTAGTCTTCATCGACCCGAGTCTTTTCTCTAACTTCATTATTTATTATTTATGAGAAGTTTGATACTACTAAAAATATTTGATTTTCTTTTGTATTGTTTAGAATTGATAAAAATTATTATTATTTTAGTTGTGTAGAATAACATAAGATTTTAATTATTTTTTTAAACTATAAGTTTGTTATTTTTGTTTTTTATGTAATGTTATTATTTAAAAAAAATTTATGCGGCCGATAAACTTGAATTTGGATCCAGATATCCAATATCTGATTTGATTTAAATCAGGTACCCGATTTTTGGTATTCAATTTAAACCTGGTCAGATGCAGGGTTCTAGTTTTTGCCTATCCAAAAAATCGTGTATCCAATCCGAATTTCAAAACCGGATCGGATACCCATACGGGTTTTCAAAACCGGATTGGATACCCGGTTTTGCTCACCCCTAACATTATTTTTAAGCATTTAAACTAATGAAGGGTCTCAATAGTCCATTAATGTATTATAGGCTATTTTGACTGCTTAATGTCAGACTATTTTCAGTCTTGAAGTAATATGACTAATCCCATTTTGACTTATGTTGAAATGCCTTAAATTTGATTGTGGTTGTCCCTGCTCGGAATTATGACCCAACCCAAAATTTTAGGAGCTTGACCCTAAAGTAGAAAATTCAATGGAGGTATACAATGGGAGCAGAGGGCTCGGGCGAAGCCCATCATTAACATCACGAGGTGCTAGGTGAAGCTCCTTGTGGTATGGACCAACCCAGTGTGGGTTATGTTATGTAATTTCGATTAGAGGGTTTCTAATATATTATATTAGCTTTTCCTCAAGTGAGAAGAATAAAAAATTTCTATTTCCCTACATGTAGGTGGCATTGACCGAACCATGTAAATTATGTGCGTTCTTATTTTTCTTTGTTTTTAATATTCTTGTCTTCTTACGTTTGGCATAACAACTTCATTTATGGGATGTTTGTTTCATGGAATTTGGACTTCCATGTAACTCCAAATTCTTGGGTTTTTGAATTCAAATTGTTTGTTTGGGGATAGTTTATTTTCCAGAGGATTCTTAAATCCCATGGTTTGTGAAGTATTAAAATCCCTCACGTGATAAGGACGTGAGGGATTCTTGATTTCTTTGGTGAACATGAGTGAAGATGAGTGAAGATTTCCAATTTTAAGATTTGGTTGCAATCCTTCTCTCTGATGCCAACGCAACCCCGACACCAACGTGGCTCAATCCTTACCAATTTCCAGATCCGCTTGCAACCTTTCTCTCTAAAGCCGACACAACTCCGACGTTTGACATAATTAGTCCTTGCCAATTTCCAGATCTAGTTGCAACCCCTTTCTTTGACACTGAAACTGAAGTAGCTTCGATGCCGTTGCAGCTCCATCCACCATCTTTGCTTCTCCAAAACCAGAACTTTGACTGCAATTCTTTTCTCCGACGCCGATGCAGCCTCGACGCTAACGCAGCTCAGTCCCTTTACCAATTTCAAAATCTGATTGCAACCCTTCTCTCCAACGCCGAAGCAACTTAGTCCTTGCCAATTTCAAGGTCTACCATAATATTTTCCTTTAATTATGATGTTTTGCTTGTCAGAATTTGGAGCTTTTACTGAACTAGTTACCAGTAGCACATGTCCGCAAATAAATTCAAGATAGTTTAATATAAGCTTTCCCTCTGCTTAATTGCCATACTTACTCAACTTGGAATGGTTTGTTCTGTTTTATCTCATGCTTCTAATTTGAAACATTTTCTTATTTTTGCCAAATCACAACTAGATCTGCATCTGATTTTTTACTTTCACTCCTAATATTTATTTGAGCTTTACTTACATACAATAAATATTCCCTCATGGTATTCTATTATTTCTTGCAATTTCAATATTTCTTTTGTTGGCTAAGAATAGATCCCACTGTACTTGTAAAATGGTTTAGCATGGTTTCAAGTCTTTGGACTGATTTTTTATTTTTTCCCCCAAAACTATGTTTTTTTCTCTAGATTACCTCACATTGGTTGTACTACATTTTGATGCACCTGCATGGTATGTAAACTTGAATAGTTTTGTTCTGCACCAATGAACCTTATTATCAAGAAAAAATAACTTTAGTTTATTCCTAATTTAACCATTGAGTAATTAATTATTAATGAATTTCTACCTCCTCTGTTAGATTTGTCTTGCAAGATTTAAAGAAAATTGTGTTACATTAGTCAAGGGCTACATGAGAAGCTACTGACAATGAGTGTAGTCTTTGGACTAAAGATCAAAGTTATGCTGTCAGACATCCATTTTTAGCATAAAGAAATGTGAGTTCATTGTGTATAATTAACTACTCTTCTATCAGTTTTTGAGAAATTCTTTTCAATTCTTATGTGACTAGTATAATCTTTCTTAAATACAATGAATATTCCATTATGGTATTCTATTATTTCTTGCAATTTCAATATTTATTTTGTTGGCTGAGAATAGATCCCACTAAACTTGTAAAATAGTTTAGTATGGTTTCAAGTATTTAGATTGATTTTTTTATTTTTTTCCCCCAACTGTGTTTTTTTTTCTCCAGATTACCTCACATTAGTTGTATTAAATTTTGATGCACTTGCATGGTTTGTAAACTTGAATAGTTTTGTTCTGCACCAAGGAATCTTGTTATCAGGGAAAAAAAACTTCAGTTTATTCCTAATTTAAGTGTTTAGTAATTAATTATTTATGAATGTCTACCTCCTCCTTTGTTAGATTTGTCTTGCAAGCTTTAAAGAAAAATTTGTTATATTAGTCAAGGGTTGCATGAGAAGCTACTAACAATGAGATGAATATTTGGACTAAAGATCAAAGTTATGCTACCGGACATCTATTTTTAGCACAAAGAAATGTGAGTTCATTGTGTATAATTAACTACTCTTCTGTCGATTTCTGAGAAATTCTTTTCAATTCTTATGTGACTACTATAATCTTTCTTAAATACAATGAATATTCCCTCATGATATTCTATTATTTCTTGCAATTTCAATATTTCTTTTGTTGGTTGAGAATAAATCCCACTGTACTTGTAAAATAGTTTGAGCATGGTTTCAAGTCTTTGGACTGATTTTTTTCCCCAGCTGTGTTTTTTTCTCTTGATTACCTCACATTGGTTGTACTACATTTTGATGCATCTACATAGTATGTAAATTTGAAATAGTTTTGTTATGCACCAATGAACCTTGGATCAAGAAAAAAAAACTTTAGTTTATTCCTGATTTAAGTGTTCAGTAATTAATTATTAATGAATGTCTACGTCCTCTGTCAGATTTGTCTTGCAAGCCTTAAAGAAAAATTTGTTACATTAGTCAACGGTTGCATGAGAAGCTACTAACAATGAGATGAATATTTGGACTAAAGATCAAAGTTATGCTGCTAGACATCCATTTTTAGCTTAAAGAAATGTGAGTTCATTGTGTATATAATTAACTACTCTTCTGTCGGTTTCTGAGAAATTCTTTTCAATTCTTATGTGACTACTATAATCTTTCTTACACACAATGAATATTCCCTCATGGTATTCTATTATTTCTTGCAATTTCAATATTTTTTTTGTTTCCTGATAATAGAACCTACTACACTTGTAAAATAGTTTAGCATGGGTTTCAAGTCTTTTGACTGATTTTTTTCCCCAACTATGTTTTTTTCTCCAGATTACCTCACATTGTTTTGTACTGCATTTTGATGCACCTATTGTGAAGAAATCTCTGTAATCTTGGAAATTCCATATCCAGTTTCAATCTCCTGCCTGGTGTACCCCAAACCTTTTTTCTAACATTTTTTGTGTTAAAGAGTCGATTTTAATACTCAATTTCTATCTTTTTATGAGGAAACTGCCAACTTATGTCATATGGGCTTCATTAGTCTAGGATTGGACAATGTGCTTGGAGTGGAGCAAGTTGATAACTTTTATGTGTGGTCCTTGTTAAAACAATTAAAAAAACAATTAAAAAAAAACAATGGAAGTAGAGATATATTATGTGTTAAGAATAAATTAAATTGGTTAATAAATAATAAAATAAATTAAATACTAAAGTAATAATTAATTAATAATAAAAATTTAACAAAGTTAATAATAAATGGTAATTTATTAAAAAATGTTATTAGAGTAAGTGAATAAATATAATAATTAGTTAATAATAAAAATTAAAAAGTTAAGCATGGGGGTAATCTTACCATGAGTAACCATACCCCCAAAATACATCAAACCAAACATGTGTTTTCTAATTCCAGATTTACAAATCCTTCCAAACAAACATAAAATCTTATAATACAGTAATTCCAGTTACTTCCAACCAAACACAAGATTTGATTGCACTGTATTTTTAAAACCAAGTATTTCCAATTATGTTGTAACTGAAAATCCACCTCATCTAGAATTACATTCAACCAAACACTACCTTAGATATTTCTAAAATAGTTAGAGGTGTTGAGCAACATCTCACCTTGTTAAATACTAATGGACTTATGTTAGCCTTTTTAATCATATAAATTGCCATGGTCGTTCCTCCTTAGTCTCTATTCTCCTTGTATTTCTACCTTAGGATTTCTTTTACAATCTTGACATAGTCATCATGTGGGGCCCCCCTCTTTTATATTTATCTTTAGATTTTATTTTAGGTTTGCAAAACCCTAGCTATCTCTTCATTTCTTCCGTTTTAGATCCCCGTTTAAATTAAGAAAGGGGGAGAGAACTTACCTCATTTCTTTTCTCCCTTTTTTTGTGTGTGGTGCCAGCTGCGAGGACGGAGATAGGTCTCATCGTCAAGGGTATTTGTGTCACTTTCATTGTGAGGTAAGCGTTCTCTTCCTAGGATTTAAGGCTAAGTGGTGAAATTCTTTTTATCTCCTAAATCTTGTCATGGCATTGTTTAATATTCTTGTTTAGGGTTTATGTTATGTACTTAGTGGTTTGATTATCTCATGATGAAACCGGCCATTGCACAGTGCATTTTCTTCATTGATTTGCAAGCTTGTTGTTACCTTCATTCATGCTCAAGTTCTCTATATTTTAAAAGCATTATCCTTGGTTTGGGAAAAATCAGATTTTCTTTTTCCAAATTATGTTTTTCATTGAATGTGGAATTGGATTCAGTGAGTTGGTGTCCACTATTTTAGCACACACACATATTATATAGGTATAATACCCGAATTTATCTCTCTATTTTTCTCTCTCTTCCCTCTTGGTCCCTCTACTAAAAAATGCTCCCAACTAGTCTCTCTACTCTTGAAAATAGTTCTACTTTGTCCTTTCTAATCTAAAATGGACCAATTAGTGACTGTATTTTCAAGAGTAGAGGACTAGATGGGAAGAGACTAAGTTGGGCCATTTTCAGAAGTAGAGGGACTAGTGGGGAGTATTTCTGAGTAGAATGACCAAAAAGGAAGAGAGAGAAAAGTAGAGGGACCAATTCGGGTATTATACCAATTACATATGTGTATATAAATATATATATTAAATTTATGGGTTATGATGGCTATGTTCAGTGTAGAGTTGGGTTCTTTATATATTGATAATATATATTCCTTTTCATTACAAGGATGCATAGTATTGTAATTCTATTATTTTATTAGTTTATTAGAGTTTGCAGATGCTATTGAATTTTGATAATGGATGTGAAATAAAATATTTGCTTTATTTGTAGTTTGTTAATTTTGATGATTGTATCTAATTTTGATTTGTAATATTGTTAAATGAGGACCGTGTGATGCAGGATTTAGCATGTTGTAAAGGTTCTAAAAAATTACCGGTTAGCTTCAGTCGATTGCAGATATACCATGTCAATACTGGGAAGCATTATTTAAATTTGAGTGATTATATTGATTTGCTTGTGGTGTCTTAAACCTACTTCTTGAGTTACTATAGGAGCCTTAGATACTCATGCCAAAGTTCCTCAGTTTAACCTTGTTATAATTGTCTTCAGTAGGTGGTCGTTTAATGAGTGAGGTTAATTCAGTATAACGTTTAGGCTTCTGTGGATCATTGTTATTGATATCCTTGGAATGTGTTCTCAAATATAGGGTATTCCGTGGAAGCCTAATTTCAGTGTACATTTAGTTTTTGGCGTTAGAAAGGTATGTAAACCACATATAAATCATGTATATATATATATATGCAAATTTATAATTAATAATTATTTAATTAAATCGGGTTTTACTCTTAAAAAAACATTCCTATACTATTCAAAATTCATGTTCTGACTTTTGTGCCTATCTTTTTAAATTCAGAAGGTATAATACCCGAATTGGTCCCTACCTTTTCTCTCTCTTCTCTTTTGGTCCCTCTACTCCAAATGCTCCAAACTAGTCCCTCTACTTTTGAAAATGGGCCCACTTAGTCCTTCTACACTTAGTCTCTTCCCAACTAGCCCATTTACTCTTGAAACTACATAGACTAGTTGGCTCATTTTCAAGCGTAGAGGGACTAGTTGGAAGCATTTCTGAATAGAAGGACCAAAAGAGAAGAGAGAGAAAAGTAGAGGGATCAATTAGGGTATTATACCAAATCAAAACTTATAGATATTCATTTAATTATTTATTTTTGTGATTATAATGTTTTGCTTAAATACGGATTATTATAAGTTTAGCTTGTATACTATTTTGTTTTTACTTGTGAAGTACTGAATTTTTTGGGAATCATTATTTAAAGTCATAATTATAAACTCAACTATTGATCACTTGTATATGTAATCAGTTATCTGATTAATTATTTGGGTATATTAACTATACTTATTTAATTATATGATCATTTGCTTTGTTTTACAGATTAATGTATAGATATATTATTATTTTTGTTGTTGTTAAATGTATTATTGTTTGGAATAATTGATTATTTTTATTAGAAAACGGGATCACCGAATTTCAGTATCCCTGCGTTGACAATAATTTTGGAACTGACATATTTTGATATAGTAACTTGTAGTCCCAAAATTAACTTTGCAATAACCCTATCACTGGGGGTTAAACACTGACCATGTCGATATGAACCTTTGACTCTGATAACAAACTATAGTTTCTCACCATTCCATCGGTGAAGAATAACGGCCTCTAATAATCTGGCTCGGATCACCGAGGGTAAATAAATGATCTCTGAAATCTGACTCGAATCACCAAGCTTAAATAAATGAATTCTGATGTTTTGTTTTGGCATTAGTTATTTGGGTTACTTATATATTCGTTCATTTGAAAATTTATATTTGTTTGAAATTTTCTAATTCATGGGTTTTATTCTAATGTTCATTGTACAATATCACACTTGTGAATATTTTTAAAATTATTGAACTTTTTGTAATCTCGATATTTTTAGTGGTTGTTTACTGGGTTCCCAAGCTAATTAAATTGTTCTCTTTTCCTTTCAGATAAGGAATAGGGTTGAGTGGTGGACAACTTAGCGGGGATGTTGAGCAAGTCGCCATCTAGTTGTTATAGAGTTAATAAACTCCCTTTTGTTGTGGACTTAACTTTTGTTGTTTTTATTTAATGGTTAGTCAGACAGTGTTATGTGTTTTCATTATATTTCAAACATTGTAGTTTCCTTTGCTTTTGAAATTTATTATCTTTGTTAGATGTTATTCTTTCTAGTGTGAGACAGGTTTTGAGGCCTTGCGTGCCTACTTGGTTATGGCCTCGTAGGTATACAGCTGTTGCCATAACCCTTTAGGTTCGGGACGTGACACATCCCGTGCCATATCTTCAATATTAAGAAAATCAACTATGTTTTTTTGTTTTTTTATTTTTTTATTTTTTTGTTTTTTTCTCCCTAATATTTTGTAGCCACTCTCACTTAACTTCCATGTATTCTCTTTAAATAGTTCATCATTAATTTCATCTGCAACATGATTTGGATAATAGGGAATTAAACAAGTCTATTGCCAAAAAAAAAGCCTCAAGTAGAGGCCATATTACTAAAATAACGGAACTCGGGCTCAATCGCTATCTTTCACTTTCTTTCCCATTACTCATATTCTTTAGTAAAAATAGCCTCTTTTGTATAAAGTAGATATTAAGCAGATAAGTTACCTAATGGCATGCTCGATTAATATACATATCAACTATTAACTAAATTTTTATTTTTTAAAAAGGTGGATAAACCACATGCATTAGAAAAGGGAAGAGCGATACACCATCAATTAGACCAAGCAGTCAGACACAAACCACAAAAAAAGATACAAACCCACTAGAAGTGGATACAAAACACCCCTGGCCAAAACAGCTGGCCAGAACCCAAAACTACAAATCACTGCCCCAACTACTAAACCGGGTCCCCTCCACTGGGAGCAACTCCACCGGTGGGGTCAACATGTTGCCTAGAAAACACCAGACTACAGCGCAGAGTAATAGCATGCTCATCGAAGCTCGCTTACTGGGAGGGAGGGGCAGCAAAAAACCACAATATCAAAACATGGGCAATCTTTGAAATCATAGCAAAAGGGGAAACAGAGCCAATATTAAATATGCAATCATTTCTAGAAAGCCAGACATGCCAAATAACTGCTTTCACAATGACATCTCCTAAGGGTCGCAGACAAGGACGAAGTTTAAACCACCAAGATCCCCACACCTCATCCAAGGAAAGTGGAAGCGCCGTTAAGCCAAAAAGGTTTAGAAAGAAACACCAAATTGGTTGTACAAACTGACATTGCCGAAAAAGATGATCCACAGATTCACAATCCGCATGGCACAGGACACAAGTAGTGGTAGGAAGCTTGTTGTAGCGCCGGAAAACTAAATTTTCCAAGGTAAGGATCTTATTCCTCCAAGCAAGCCAATTGAAGATGTTAATCTTCTGCGAGCATAGGGAGTTCCAAAAACCCTGGCAACCGGACATTTAATCCCTCCATCAATTAGAAAAGAGTAGAAGGATTTAACAGAGAAGCGTCCGCTCGGAGTTAGGGCCCACCATTTTAGATCATCCTCAACCAAACCATCGTGATGGGCGAAAGTCTCCAAAAAAAACTCCCCACCTCGACATCCTCGGTAAAAGGCGCAAGATCTAGAATGTGGCTCAAATCCTTAATAGCGCCATTAGGGTTGTCCGACGCGAAGAACAAATCAGGGCCAAATATTCATAGGAGCCCAACCGTTTAGCCATTTATCCTTCCAGAACAAAGTGCGGTAACCATCATAAACAATTTGCACGGTGCAACCTCTTAGCGTCGGCAAACAGTCGAAGAGACGCTCCAAAAGAAAGAAGTCCTTCCATGACGATAAATGTGCAGGTTCTAGTCTAAAATCCCATAGTTGAAGAGCACAATCGGCCACCCGCACCAGTTCGCATCCGAGGACAGTTCCCACCACCACTTACCGAGGAGGGACGAGTTGAACACCTTCAAATCTAGAATACCCCACCCACCTAACTCCTTCGACCTACATATACTCTTCCAGCTAACCAGTCGACATTTGGGTTTGTCCAAATCCGGCCCTAACCACGGAAAGTCCCTCATGATCCTGTCAATCTCACTGACCACCCTTCTCGGAAGTCGAAAGATAGACATCCAGTACGTTAGAATTACGGAGAGAACCGAATTTAACAATGTAAGCCTTCCACCAATAGACAACTGGCGAGCTTTCCAGGAGGACAACCTACCCCGGACCTTCACAATAAGAATTTCCCAGTCCATCTTCCTCGGCCTTCTTCCCGAAATGGGAATACCCAAGTAGGTAACCGGAAGACGGCCACAACGAAGAGTCAGGGCCTCAGCATGGCTCGGGAGTTGGTCAACTCGAGAGGAAAACAGACAAGTTTTCAAGAAGTTGGTTTCCAGTCCCGACATCCCTTCGAACAAATACAGCAACATTCTGCCCTGATTGCCCAATGGGACACCAACCAGCACACCAAAGTTTAACGCATGAGAAAACATAGTCCCCAACGCATCCGACACCAAGACAAAGAGCATAGGGGAAAGAGGGTCTCCCTGCACACCAGAGTTTAACGCATGAGTGAACATAGTCCCCAACACATCCGACACCATGACACTAGTTTTTGAATTCTGTTTAATTTTAATGGCGAAATGAACATTTCTTTCTCTTTTTTTTAATTTCATTTTGAAATTGGATCCCCCTCCTACATATAAAGCTTAAATTTGCTTTTTCCCAAATTAGAAATGCGTACCCAAGTTTAGAAAATATAATAATCAATCCAATTATATTAAACCCTATCTTCAAATGTTTTTAATTATAATTCATGAATTATATTTAATTTTTTACTTGTAAGAAAAACTATTCTATCCTATTTAGTTTTAGCATTAACTAACAAAAATATATATTCACCAAAATCAAAGCTTGAATAGAGCTTTTATGTGTTAAATTTTACTTTTTTTTTTCCTTGCAATGTTTAAACAAATTTCACTTTTTAATTGCATTAATATATTTTCCCTCGGAAAAAATCATTGTCAAGATCCATAAATTAATGTTTATTGACCTGAAGTCTTTCTTGTATTTTAGTCCAACAAATGGGATGGTTATTTTGGAGCATTTGCATTTGTACATCTTTTTTAAAAAAATTGAAAAAAATCGGTATATATATATATATATCCGTGAGAAAATCATAATTATAAGTATACCCCCATGAAACACGAAAATTTTTATACATCTACATATACATTAGAGCTAAGATTGGAAATTAATTTTTCTTTAGTCATCATTTATCTTCAATCTCTCTTTCCTCACTTTCGGTCTCTCTATTTTCTACCTTTATTCCTTTTTTTCTTCTTCTTTCTTTCCATGATAGTGCATTTTTACAAAAGGGAGAATAAAAAATAATAATAAGCGGTTGTAAGAATAAAAATAAAAAATTTAAAAAAATGAAAGTAAAATTGATAATGGTAAAAATAGGGTGGAAAAATGAAAAACTTAGGATGGTGTTGAAAGCCAACGACTTCTTGATCTATTAGCTTTAGGTCTTTGTGTCTAACTAAGGGCACACGTGTATTAAGAGATTAACTCCACCTGTGTGCATGTTCCTGACATAGTTTATCAAATACATTTTGTCAAAAAAAAAAAAATTGTTGCTAAAAGGAGAGATCCATATTTATTATTTAGAGCTTTAAAAAAATATTCATGTTATATCTTGTGTTTTTGAGTTTTATTTTTAATATTTTATAAAATAGGAAATATTAAATTTGAAATCAATGGTTTTCTTTATTGATTATCCACATGCAAAAGAAACCATTTCATTATATTTTAATGCATTTTCCCAACTGAAAAAGCTTGAAATAAATTCAATGATTCATGAATTCAAGCTTTGAATATCTTTGAGAGGGAAAAAGAGAAGCTCAAAAGAAAAAGAGTTCAGTGCTGTGCAAGCCAAACCGAAAGGCTATAAAAAGCCAAAGGAGAAATAATGAATCTATAAATCTAATAAATTTTGCTTAAATAACCCCCCAAAAGTGGGTATTTCTATTTACACCCCTATATTATTTATAATTATATGTGTATCCGCACATACGCAAAATAGTGATACTGTTACATGGACTTCAAAAACTTGTATTAAGATGCTCTTTTTTTTATTTGTGATGAGAAAAAAATATTAATATTTTAAAAATATATAATTATAAACAACAAAAAAAAATGAAATGAAAAACCAAATTAAAATTTCATACTACTAATTTTAAATATGACATTTCAAAATAAAGACTAGACTTTAAAAAGCAAAATCATAAATTCCAATAAGACAAAATGTACTGGTAATAAATTAATTAATTTTTTTATCTCCGCATATAAAATTTAAAGATTCTTACGAGTATATATAAATACATCACTTATAAGTTACACACGTACTTCTCCAAGGATGCATAACGACCTTAATTAGTTACAAGATATAGACTTACTTTTCTAATGATACTTAATTAGATTACTTACAAGGAATACAAGAACGTAAGATACACATATATAAATGCCCAATGTTAATAAATACAATAATGTTAATGCATGTATGTGTGTATACTTTGCTTGGCAGGAAAGCAAGATATATAGTAAGTAATGGAAGCTGGATTTGGGTGGGACCATTCCACAACATGTACAGCCAATGACACTGTGTCATGAAACAAAGTCTCAAATGCTAACCATGTGTTCATCCTTTCCAATTACAAGCCACAGTACACTTCTCAAACACCTTAAATGTGTTAGATCTCTTCCTTCTGTAACATAATTCACATTTTATCTCTACTTTTAACTTTCCAAAAAAACTAACTCATTAATTACCCAAATATATAATATTAAAATTCATGTTTCCCTCTCTCCGTCTCTCTCTCTCTTAAAAAAAGTAATAATAATTATTAAAAAAAAAAATCTAGTGTTGAACTTCTTCGCTTGCATACAATGAGAAAAACAATTAATGGATGAAAACAACTCACTAATTTCCTGAAAATATTCAGAAAATTCAACTCTCTTTCTCTCTCTTTCTTCCTCTCTAAAGAGATGCAAAACACACAAAAAACACACTCTTTTTGTCTTAAACATCCTTGCTTGTATTCATGCATACAATGATAAAACTTGAATAATCACATCCAATGTATATTTATGTATAGATAGATATATCAAATCAGCCAACAAACTATTTCACAAGAAAATAAAAATTAAAAACTATGATTTATCATTCACGTGAAAGAATGAGAAACAAGAACTATAATTCACCAAAATCCAAAGCTCGAATCCTCTTATTAGGCCGGAAGCAAAGAGGGAGGAAGACGGAGGCGAGATCAGCGGGCACCGGGTAGAATCCTTTTATTGGTACCTCAAGCTTCCTTTTCAAGGGACGGGGTTTCCTCGGTGCGGGAGGACAAACCAAATCAATCTTTAGCTTAGATTCTTCACTCTTCGGCGTGCTGCATTCGGCATCGCACTCTCTGTTGTCGGCATTCGCTTCATCATGGATCAAACTTATACGAATACTTGTTATATTGAATGAAGATGACATGTTCAGATGGATGTGGGATTTGTGAGATTGAAGATGGATGTGTTTTTTAATGAGGGAAAAGAAAGAGAGATGAGATGAGATGGTGGTGATGATGAGGGTGAGGCACAAGGGAAGGGAAAAAGGGAGTAATAGAATTATATGAAGAGGTAGTGAAAAGGAGTTAAATAGTGGAGAGGATAGAGAGAAGGAATACAAATGATTGTAAGAGAATGAGGAAGAGTTGAGGAGTTAAAGATAGAATTTATTTAGGGTTAGCTGTGAGCATGTGGATGATGAGAGAGGTTTTTATCTTTGTGGAGGGCACCTAACCCTTAATTAACAACACTTTGTTGTTGTTGCTCAGCTGGTAGGGTGCATTCTGGTCCCCTTTTAAATTTTGGGGTGTTTAATGTTTTTGTATGACTAATTTTTTTTCAACTATTAAATTATTAACAAATTTTTTTTTTTAATAATTTTTTTTGATGTAGGTAATACTCATTAATTTTAAATTTATGTATTTTCATTAAAATATTTTTCCTCAAAATATGGGCAAATCAATTTTTTAAGTAGAAAATACTCAAAAAAAAACAGTATTAATTCTAATGTGTTGTTAGTGATAATAATAATAATAATAATAATAATAATTATTATTATTATTATTATTATTATTATTATATGAAAGATCTGATATTGTGAAAAGTTATAAATTTTTATCTGTTAGTAAATTACTTCATAATAAATTTTATAGATGTCTAAATTCAAGCTATTAAATAGAAAAATAACTTTTGGAGAGATTGTATAGTTTATCTTTCAAAACTTGAACAAAAAAATATATGGTCTAATTTTGATTTTTTTAAATAATAAATTAATTAATAGAAGTAAAACCATTTGATTTTTTAAAATTTATTTATTATACTTAAAACATTATGTTGCCGAATATAATTAGAAGATAATAAAAATATTCAATATGTGAGAATTGTTATTTTCAGCCCATCTGGACTTTGTCAACAATAATGTTTTATATGTAGAGATTCTAGCAATTTTATGAAGAGAATATTTAATTTATTATGAATTAAAAAAAAAAAGAAATAAATGTTGCACATGTTATATTTATATTTCGATCTACCGAATTTAGTTTGTATTGTTTATGGTTTCTTCTTTTACAAATTATTTGAATTATTTCATAGTTAATGTCAACTCAATATTTTATGACACCCCAACCTCCTTAATTATTCTCGTATTACAATATGGAATCATAATCTAATTGACTAAAATGGTTCCCAATAAAAAAATTACCTAAATTACTAGATTTGTTGCCATGGAAAGCAATAGAATGCTGCATTAAGACAATTAAATTTTCTAGATATTAATAATTATGATCATTTTTAATGTATTTTTAAGTTCTTCATTTTTATATAGAAAGGTATGCATTGAATGTGTCCCCATTTATGGGAATGGTAGTTAAGAAATCTTAAATAGTGAGAAAAAATTATGCAGTATGGTTTTTTATTTGTTAAAATTCAATCAAATAGTGCATTAAATTTTACATTTTTCTTTTTGAAATTCTAAGTTAAATATATTACATGTGTCAATAGATAGAAATTTTTTACATATTAATTGGAAGCAACTAAATTGACTATATGAATTACTTTTATTTTTTAATATACTTTTCCAAAGATTTATAAACATCTTAAAAATAATTTCAGTTATTATTAGATAACCAAGTAATTTATTTGGTTGAATAGGATTTTTTTTTCGCCTTTTTCAACCGAATAGCAAATGTGTCCACTGGAGAGGGACAAGTAAATTCTCTAGCAAAGAAAGCTTTCTATTAATTATTGTTGTTGTTGTTATAGCAAATAAAAAGGTAATTTTTGTACAACTCTACATCAAAGAAATCAGTTGGCTTTAGTGTCTTACTAAACAATGTAAAATTAAAATTATAACCAAAGCAAATTTTTACACTATTAAATCTAAGAAAAAACATCTTCCCAAAAAATTAATTATTTAATTAAAAACTATTTTTATAAATTTTTATTTTCCTTCATAAATGGGTGTATTTTTAAAATCTTTTAATAAACTTAAATATGTTCTTTAAAATTATAAATATTTTTTTTACAGTGCTCTAATTTTATAACTTTTAGATTTTGTAACAATGACACAATGAAACAACAGCTTTTTCTTGTTAAGATAAATAAAATTTGAAATTTTTTCAGAAAAAAAAAAAATTAAAGAACTGATTATGAAAGACGCTTAACTAGAAAAATCCCAAAAAAATATATTATTATTATTATTTATAGGAACTAAAAGAGTAAGCATAACATGGCTTAAGCTTCTAAGTAGCATAAAGATTGTGGCTTTCCTTTTTGGATAAACATAAGTTCTCATGATCCAAAGCTAGATCTCAAGTTGGGCAAAAGCTGCTAAAATCACATGATGTTTGGGTAAGCTTGGTTGTGTTAACCATGCTTTTAATGTTAATTAAATCAGTTAATCCTCTCTTTAATCACCAAAGCTGATTTAATGCTTGTAAATAATTTTAAAAAAATATGGGCATATCTATATGACTGCCATGTGATCATGACTAGTTTTATCACGCCTTCACTATCAAGGATCTAAAATGTACAAACTCAAAAAGGTTTTCATTTATGCCTTACATGTATTTCATTCAACTATTAAGCCAAAAAATAATAATAATAATAATAATAATAATAATAATAATAATAGTTGGCCAAAATGGTAGAAACTTGAGTTGCTTAAACAGAGTAATTTTGAGTATAAAACCCTGTGTATGATAAAAAAAAAATACTAGTTGAGAGAGGTATGTTTTTTTTTATAAGACTTCCAATACTCTGCTCCGATTGTTTAGTGCCTATAACTCCTAGAAAACCGATATATAGGTTAACGATAAAAAAAAATTAAATAAATAAAATAAAATAAACAAACAAACAAATTTACAGTTTGATATTACTTTAATTGATTAATCACTATAGAATATTAATATTATCTATGATAATTCGCAATGTTTATATACAATTTTTTTTCCTCATTTTCATTACTACTTTCAGTTTTCCAAAAATGAGGAAATAAATAACATAAGATATTTACCTTGATCTCTCATACTAAAAAAATATTGGTTTTCATTCTTTTTAATGACCAAATTTGATGTTTTCGAATTTGAGAAGTAAAATTAATTAAAAATATATTTAAGACCAAAAGTGAATTTTTAAAAAACCTAAACATAACTGTTTTTTTTATTGAAATATGTAGACAAGTCCTGACTCTTAACCTTTGCCTGTAGAGGAAAATGAAATACTAATTTTTTTTTTTGTTGCAAGGTGATGATATATATTTTTTTGAAAAGGTGGATAAACCACATAGATTAATAGAGAAGGAAGGTGATGATATTACCATAACTCTATTGGCTCAACTTGTTCCAATTTTATTATTATTATTATTATTATTATTATTATTAATAAATTGGAACAAGTTTAGCCAATAGAGTTGGTTGTGATTGATTGTTTGATTAAATACACAAAAGTGGCTATCAATTCAATTCTCTATTATGTTAACACAGGTTTGATAAATGGCAACGACTAAATAGTCTATTGATATACGGATCGCCGATAGAGCTTTTTATCGAGTGGTGAGAGTTCGATTCTCAGCTGAGGGCATATTTATGGGAGATGTGAGCGGTGGTTGTGTGTGGATGGTCCCACCAAAGCTTGTGCACGTCCCTGACGATTTAGCAGGGCCTTCGGGCTGTCTATTCCTCTTGTAAAAAAAAAACACAAATTTGATAAATTTCTTTCCCCACCAAAGGAAGAAAACTATATAAATATAAAAACCACAAGTAACAAAATGAATTATTAGTGATTGGAGGAATATGCAACCAATCGCACTTTATATATGTATATATAGAGAGCTTGAACTTTATAAATGTGAACATTGGCGGTTAGTTTAATTCCTCTGTCAAATGTTACATGTGACTTTCTTTTCATAAAGAAGGGCATTGGACTGATTCTATAATATTTTATAAAGGAGGGGAAAGTGAGTTTCTAATGAGGTTTGGAGGAGGATAAACCTTGAGGAGTATGAATGAAGTTAGAAAGCATCATATCATATGGGGTGTGTCAGAGAAGTCCACCCTTAGTCATTCATTCTTTATTATTCGAATGTACTTTAAAATGGCAGATGAATCTTGAATATATTCTCTCTGCTTTTGTGATTCTTAGTCATAATTTTAAAGAAATAATATACATATTTACGTGTATATTCTATGGAAATAACAATGTATAATGTTGTTATTGTATATGTTGATATTTTTATAAAAAAAAAATTACTATCACAGTTACGGTTGATAAAATATCTGTGTCTAGGGCTATCAATCAAACTATATGTGAGAATCTCTTGTTCGACTAGGTAAAAGCTTGAACTTTACTTAAAATATTGTAAGTTTGAAAGTAATTTTGAGCTATGGTCAATTGAATTTAGTCTAATAACTCAAAGTTTATAAATAAATTATAATTATTATATATTGCTTTTAGTGGTTTTAATTGAAATTGAATCTTGAAGGTATATATATATATATATATATGACAAAGTGGATAAATTATAAATGTATTAGAAAAAAAAAAGAATTTAAGAATACAAAACAAGAAAAATATAGAAAAAAATACAAAGTAGCAATAAAAAAACAAAATCCACTCACGATGAATATAACAAATAATAAAATAATAAAAACAACAAGTCCCTAGGCACCGAGAGGATCTCCTCCTAGGGTGAAATATCCAGAACACCCCTATCATCTAGCAAGCAATACCGTCAAGGTTAAAGGCCAGGGCCACGCTCATGCTGCACAGGAGGCCTTGGGAACTAAATACTTCTCTTCACCACATGAGAGTCATGAGACAAATCCTTCATCTTCTGTCTCTTAGTGTCCAAAGCTTCTGGGTTGTACTTATGTATCAATTTGATTTTTAATTTCAAACTGAATTGAACTAGGGTCGAGTTTTCATAGATAAAATTAAGCAAAGCATGAATAAACTTTTTTTCAAATGAATTCAAATTAAACTGCATAATCAAAAGCTACTTTGTAGCCATATTTGTGTTTGATATCTACTCAATTATACTCAATATGAATGTTAAGATGGATTATTTGATTAAGATTAGCATAAAATTTATTTTTTATATTTTTCTCTTTTATTTATTCTTTTATATGACAGAGAGTTGATAGTTTACTTTTTTTTTTCTAGCAACAAAGATCTTTTGAGTCTCCTCTTTCTCAACCTGACTTGTTGATGTTTCTCAATATATATATAACTAAATAAATAAAGTAAAGGAGAAGAGGAGACTTTGGTAGAAGCAAGAAAAGGAACCTTGAAGAAGAGATGCATAAAATTGAGTGAAAGCAAATAGTTTCTTTATTTCAGCTTTCTTGAGAAGACTAACAACATCATAAACAGGACAACAAGAGATGGAGAAAGCATAACAAACAAACACTTTTGCTTTAGTTTTGGTGAAAATAATGTTCTTATTATATTTATATATAATAAATAACAAAGGCCCTATAAAAAATCACATGAAGCTCGGTTGTCTCATTTTTTAAATATTTCATGGGTGTGCAATGCATGTGCAATATTTTTTTGATGAAATGTTATTTATTGAATTATGTATGAAAAATGAAACCCAAGTTTGATACTACTAATAATGTTTATTATTGTCATTGTATACTACATGTAAATATGAGAAATATGGAAATAAATTATTGGGAAGCATCCAACTATTTTGCAACTTATTTGTATTATTTATTAAATTATCTCATCATTGAAATGAGTAGTAAAATTTTATTTTATATTTAAAGTATTGATCATTAAATAGGAAGTTTTTTTTTGGTATCAATGAAAAAAAGTCACAATCCTATCACAGAACAACTCCGACTTACTGTTACAATCCTAACATAGAACAACTAGACTTGCTGCATGGGAGTCAATATTTTATTGTTCAACTATTGCAACAATGATTATTTTTAAACCAATTAAAAATAACTTTATATTTAATATAATTTTTGATAAATTAAAATAAAATAACTACCATATTTATGATAAGTTAAAATAAAATAACTTCCGTGTTTAGCACACACTTTTCCATTCCAATTTATCACATACATCTAACACAAACAACACTCCCTACAAGAAAATTTTCTTTATTAATTAATCAATGTCCTTTGTATTAGCCCTATCATCTTATTATTCATAACTAACATTACATATATTAATCCTAAAACTCACCAAACAACAATCGGAAGCCTTTTTATAATGTAAATAAACTTTTTCATTCAAACTCTACTCTATATTTTAATAAATATAGCCGGTGCATGTCCATCACATAGAGAAGAATCTTCAAGGAAATGCCAAGATAGAACAATTGGTTATGCATGCAAAAGGAGTGGAGTTAGGTTTTATTGTCAACGTATCAAAAGCCATTAAGGTGGGTTTTGTTAGATTACTTTGCATAAGCATAGATTAATCCTGTGCTTGTATATGTATCATCTTCCGGGGCGGGGACTGACAACAACTAATTTATATATCCCAAGAGTGGGTAGGATAGTTAGGATTTGTATGATCCATTCTTTTCTTTTATTCAGTATTTTGCTTGTGGACTTGAGCTAAAAGACAAGGGCATCCCTCCAATGAAGTAGAGATGAATAACAGAAGGATCCATCCAAAGTATTCTCATTGGATGCTTTGTTATGCACCTACAATGGTGACATGTATTGTGATAGTGCTGGTCATTGGTCCCCTACAAAATAATTCTTTTGTATCAAGGACTATTTTGGTATGTGTAGCAAGAATTTAGTTGATTCTAATTATTTTTATAATGTTTTATCATTATATATTTTCATGGTTCTTTTTTAAATCTAAAATAACGGTTAAGTTCATATATATATATATATATATATATATATAGACATCCCAAATCGTTACAAGAAACCCTTGTTTACATATGCACAAAGTATATATATACTTTATTATTATTTGGAAATATGAAACTAAACTAACAATAAAATTGCTCATAAGATTGAATGGAAATCTAAGAAATTTAATGAATAAGAATTAAAAAGAGCTAATCAGTTCAACATTGATGTACCATATTCAAATCTTGCTAATTATGCCATTGTACAATTCAGGCATTAATAGATAGACAAGATTACAAGAGATCTTTTAGATTCATAAAATTTATTACTAACTGTGTTCTCACTCCGCTTTCCTAAAATTAAAAATCACAAAGATATATATGCTATATATACATTTATAGCTTAATACTCCCTTACAGTTAGGGAATGCACATTGAAAATATGAACTTGTGAGCAAGCAGAATTGCCAATGCCATAAAGATTTTGAGAAGAAATCAACAAATTATACATGAGAAAGTACATGATTGGTGATAATTTCCACATATTGAATATGTTTCTAAAGGAAGTCGGAATTGATCTTCATATGCAATGTTGTCATAGTAGAATGGGCCCAATGGGGGACCATCTTGTTGCATCATGCCCATGAATTTTACTAGCTAAGGCTGTAGTCAAAGAATTTCACTAGTGACCACAACGATTGATCTATAGATTCTATGTTATCACAATAGAGTTGGGGACCTCCTTGTTGCATCATACTTAAGAACTTTACTAGGGCCTTCAGCCAAACAATTTCAATAGTAGTTACAACTATATTGATCTATACATTGCCTCTTGGCCTATATTTTAGTAAGCCAAGAGATGTGAGAACCTCCTAAAATATTATGTAACCTATTACAGATCAATAAATCATCATATAACTTACCCAGTCAGAGTCTTAATATATATCCTTGGAGTAACAAATTGGTCATATCAATTAAAAAGCGAAATACATTTACTAGGTGTCCCCATCAACTATCTAACAATCCTTGTTGTCAAGGTCCTTATCTTATATCATTCATAAACTGATTCAAGATATGCACAAAGTAAGCAAGATTTTGTCGAGTAACAATAATGTAGATCAATCACACCATGTGTTGACAATATGAACTAGGATATGGAAAAGGAGGACCAGACTTTATATGGAAATTATTGTCATTGTTCAATATGAAAATCCACTGGTGGTGCACCTATCATTCCACTCTGATATAAGATATCCAAGATGTATTTTCTTTGACAAAGTAGTAAGTTACGATGTAAGAAGACAAGAGTAACTATATTGTTACAGGAGAAGCACACACCACCAAAAAATCCAAACTAGGGTTTCACCTTCATTCACTTGTTTACATCCTCTCTGTAAGAGTTTCAAAACAAACACTTCAAACATACAAAAGCAAAGCTACTACAGTGACAATACATGCATTTCATTACATTAGTACAGTAGAACTTAATATTAATAAGACTACAGCCTCCATGTATTAATGCATATGCATGGTTCGATCCTATGTAGAACATCATTGCCTAGGCTTCAATATACGTCCACGACACCCACGTCTCGCGCTGGCTCTATGATCCTTTTCATGTGCTTCTGATCAGCTACAAGCTTGGTGCCTTCAATCAAACTCCAACATCCCGGCCCCCTTGATTGAAGGATGCAAAGTCCCAGCATGGATCTCATTTAAATATGCTTTTAAATAGTCAATGGTTTAGTGAAAATATCAGCTAGTTGATCTTTGGTGTTGCACTATAGAATATTGCCTTCTGCAATCAATTCCCTAATGTAGTGGTATTTGATGTCTATGTGTTTGGTTCTACCATGCAGAATAGGATTCCTTACAATAGCAATACATGATTGATTATCACACTATATGATTGTGGCTTCCACCTATTTCAACCACATTCAATAAGCACTTTGTTAGGCCAAATGCCCAGGCAAGCAGTTGAACATAGAGATATGTACTCTGCCTCGGTGGTGGAGAGTGCAATTACATCTTGCTTCTTGGAAATCCAAAAAAATGCTCCTAATCTTATATTGAATATAACACCAGTTATGCTCTTCCTATCCTCCATACATACTCCCCAATCACTGTCAAAGAACCCCTCAAGCTTGCCACTCTTTGTTTGTCTATACAACAACCCAAAATCAATGGATCCAACCAGATACCTGAGTATACGTTTCCCAACTACAAAGTGCTTCTTAGTTGGATGATTCAAAACCTTGAGAGCACTACAACAGCAAACTGTATGTTGGATCTAGTATGAGTTAAATACATCAAGAGACCCACTAAGCTTCTGTATCTCTTGGTATCAACACAGCCTGAGTCAGCATCCACTTGCAATCTCTCATTTGCATTCATTGGAGTGGGTGTTGCATTATACTGTTGCATGTTATAGTCCCTTAGCAGGTCATCTGTATATTACTTCTGAGAAATATGTATACCTTTACATCTTGCTTAACTTACAAGCTGAGGAAGTAATTCTGCATGCCTAGATTAGTCATTTCAAAATTCTTTTCCATATCAGACTTAAATTCTCTTATCAATGAGAGATATGATCCCATATACACTATGTCATCCACATAGATGCAGACTAGTAAAATGTCCCCATCTCTATTCAATTTCTTGTATAGTGTGTGTGCATTTAAGCTTCTTTCAAACCCCTGCATATGAAAATAATTGTCAACCTTACAATACAAGGCCCTAGGGGCCTGCTTGAGCCCATACAAAGCCTTTTCTTTTTTTAACTTTTACACCATGTATTCTCTCCCTTGCATTGCAAACCCCGCGGGTTACTCTACATATACCTCCTTATGGATGTCCCTGTTCAAAAATGCTGACTTAACATCATGATGGAACATAGGCTATCTTTGGTAGGCATCTAAAGCAAACAAGAGTCTCACAGTGTCCATTCTTGCTATAGGGAAGAACGCATCTTCATATATAATCAACTCCCTATTCTTGAACATACCCCTTAGCTACTAGTCGGGATTTTATGCCTCTGAACCTTGCCATTTGTTGTATATTAGGGATGGGCATGGGGCGCCGCAGGGACGGAGAGTATCTCCCCATTGACTCCCCCATCCTTGGCCCGGCCTCCCAACACAATTTTTTTTTTAAAAAAAAAAATCCACTAATCTAATGTTTAAATTCATGAACTTAGAATCTTAGATATCAATTAAGACCCATCTTTATTAATAACAAACATGATATTATATTATATTTTTTTATTTTTTTATTTTAACACATTTCTTATAAAAATCTAATAATCTAAGGAAAAAATCCATGAAATTAGATATTAATTGAGACTAAGCATTACTAATAACAAACATGGTATTATACTATATATATTTTTTTATTTTTTTATTTCAAAAAATATATTATTATTATATATATATATATAACATTTCGTGGCGGGGAGATCACTCCTCGCCCCCGCTACAGTGACGGGGAATTTTATTTACCCGTCCCCTCGGGGGAGGAAACCGGGGATTCCCCGACCCGAACGGGGTTGATTCCCACAAGGGGCGGGGACTCCCCGCCCCATACCCATACCTATTGTATATTTAGTTTTAAATATCCACTTTAAACCAACTATTTTCTACCATGAAGGTGCAACAATTAATTCCCAGGTTTCATTCCTTTCTATGGCTTCCATTTCTTGTTTCATAGTTTCCCTCCATTGACTGGATTTTTGTGCCTCTTCATATGAGATAGGGTCTAAAATTTTTAATGCAAAAGCATAGCTTTCATAGATATCTCTTAGTGCTTTCACCCTTTTCGGTGGTGACCCATCAGTGGGTTCAATTTCACTCTCCAAGTATTCTTCAGCAGTTTTACTCTCAACCAAACATGGTGTCATTGCTACCCTTAGAGTATCACGTTTGAGATTCTCATCTTTATCAACCTTAGTATTTATTGTAGGATGTATTGCACCATCCATATGGCTATCTAGTGCAACCTTCTGTATTGAATTCTCTTCATCATGCCACTTCCAACATAGGTTCTCACAGAAAGTTACATCTCTACCAGTAATAATTACCTTGCCAAAGAAAGGATTATACATCTTGTATGTTATTTATTTAGTGCATTAGCCCACAAAAATGCATTTTTGTACCCTTTCATTTAACTTATGTTATGTGTGTGATAGTATATATGAGTAACCAATACACCCAAAAAACTTTTAAATGACTCACCGATGGTTTTATATCTAGACAGGCTTCATAAGGAGTTCTACCCTGCACCGCACCAGTGGGAGAGATGTTCGACAAGTAAGCAGCTGTAATAACTGCCTCCGCCCAGAAGGAGTTTGGTAATTCTTTGGCTTTCAACATACTCCTAGCTCGCTCAACTAGCGTCCTGTTCTTACACTCAGTGATGCCGTTTTGCTTCAAAGATTAGGATGCAATATACTTTTGTCTTACACCAAGCCTCTCACAGAAAGCTTTAAGTTCTCTTGATGTGAACCCCCTCTTCCCCTCCCCCTCTCCCCGGGTCTGGAGAATCGTCAACTTGGCACCATATTGTCTTTTAACCATGGCCTAAAACTTTTGTAAAAATTCAAACATTTCATATTTGTATTTGATGAAGTATACCCAACACATATGGGTATAATCATTTATAAACAACAAAAATTATTCTGCCGTCCCCTAGTGTTTCAAACTACATAGGTCCACGCAGGTTCACATGGACCAACTCTGATTTCTTGTTTGCTCTACAAGCTTTTCCAAATGGAAAAGAGAACTTGGTTTGCTTGCCATATATACAAGCCTCACATTGCTTAAGTGGCTTAAAATCAAGTAGACCTCTTACAATGTTATCCTGTTTTAATGCATGTAGACCCTGAAAACTCAAATGGCCATATCTCCTATGTCATACCATCAAGCTCTCCTCATTTTCTAGTGCTATATTGGAACATTCAACATTAGATATTTCCAAAGGAAACATGTTGTTCCTCGTCCTCTACACATTCACTAACTGAGCACCAGTTTTGCAGTCTTTAATGATGGACTCATCATTCTCAAATACAACAAAATACCCGTAGGACATCAATTGACCCACACTTAGTAGGTTATGAGCCAAACTGGGAATGTATTGGACATTATGAAGAAGCTTTGTCTTCCCATCTTGAGTGGTGAGAGCAACTGTGTTAGTACCTACAACTTCAATTTTTTTTTATCATTTCCCAGTTGGACTCTCAGGTACTGAGACACATCCAAATGATGAAATAGTTCTTTCACTCCAAACATGTGGTTGGAGCAACCATTGTTGACAAGCCACACTGGCTAGTCTAAGGTCTAAGTATCTCTGCTTGCCATGAAGAGATTGCTTATTTCACTGTCTAGACTCTTCTCTACCATTGTGCTTACACCTTTTTATGAGGTTTTGTCTTTATACTAGCAGTTTGCCCTTACATGACCATATTTTTGTAGCTGCAACATTGAACATAGCTTCTATGTGTCCGTTGATCATTACTTGGAGACTTCTGATCATCAAGACTCTGGGATCTGGGATTAGCTCCTCTCCCTCTTCCTCCGTTTAACCTTCGACCTCTAAAGAAATCTCAACCATGACCCCAGGCAACACCTCTGACAGTATCCTTCACACTGGATGGTTTTCCCTTTGCATGAAAGGCTTTTTCCCTTTGTTTTCTCTGCCAGACTGTTGTTGCGCGCCTTATGCACTTGGAAAGAGCCATTGAGCTTATCCAAGGATAGCTTTGTAATGTCTCTAGACTACTCTATAGAAACAACAACGTAGACAAATCTCGGTGCAAAACTCCTCAGCACCTTACCTGCTATCCTTGAGATATAGCTTTGCACATTCTCACTATCTTTCATTTGGAGAGTTTCAAAGCTTTGTCTGAGGGTTTGGCATCTTACTGATAGAACCCAAGCAAATCCCTGGTACTCATTTCGTATCATCTCCAATGCTTCCTTGCCCATGGCTACTTCTACTATCCGATCAAGGATCGATTCATCTACTACATAATGTATAAGGCATGACGTCTTGGTGTTTCTCTTCCTATTCTCCTGCTGCCTTGCTTCATCATTAGCATCTACAATGGCTTTATCAATGAGTTCCCACAAGTTTTGCAATAGGAACAATGTCTTCATCATCAAACTTCACCATCTATAGCCATCTCCTTTAAACATTGGAGACACAAGGCTGGGTGAGGCTTACTGGGTTTCCATTTGCAGTCATGGAGAAATGGATCTTCTACCTTGGATTTCTGATACCATTGATGTAAGAAGACAAGAGTAACTATATTGTTAAAGGAGATGCACACACCACCAAAAACCTAGACTAGGGTTTCACCTTCATTCACTCGTCTGCATCCTCTCAGTGAGAGTTTCAAAACAAACAATTCAAACATACAAAAGAAAAGCTACTACAGTGACAATACATGCACTTCATTACATTAGTAACTAGAACTTAAATATTAATAAGACTACAACCTCCATATATCAATGCATATGCATGGTTCTTATGTAGAACATCATTAACTAGGCTTTAGTATACGTCCAAGACACCCACGTCTCATGTTGGCTCTCTGATCCTCTTTATGTGCTTTTGATCAACAACAAGATTGATGCCTTCTATCAAACTCCAACAAGTTAATCACTCCAAATTTTTTTATTTTTACTTTACTTTGGCTTCAAGATAGCATAGATATATTAATACCTACAACTTATCAAAGCTAGCTAGGAATCTTCCCAAATAAATAATTCATATGGAGTTCTACCCTTACTACCACTAGTTGGCATGTGGTTAATACCGTAAAAGTATATTTTCCCAAAACAAGCATCAATATGTGGGCCTAAAACCTTATACAATCACTACATTAAAAATGTTTTCATTTAATTCTTCCATTTTGTTCTGTGGTTCTTATTGATGAGCTTGATGAGTAATTCCATTTTCAACCAAATATTTTTGGCCTCACCTGTGAATTGAATTCATATATATGGTCACTCTTATTTTGTTGAATAAGCTAGAAAGAGGGAGCAAGCCAATAGTTCAATGAATAGATAGAGTGAACCATAGACAAATAGTATTGTTGATTTCATTTTAACATTAAACAAAATGATTTTTATACCTTCTTTACTTTGGCTTACTTTTCAATAGATATACCCAATTTATCTATTTATTGTCATTAATTACGGATGCTAGCAAATGTATCAACTATGGGAATAATTAGTATATATGCCCCTTATATCACAATGAACTAAACTAAAGCAGCACACAACTTTACTATTTCTAATAGAAAATAAAATTATTGTATATTTCACCTTTTGACAAACATAACCACAAATATTGTTATTCTTATCTAAAGCAAACTGAATAAGTCTAACAAATATATTTGTTCAAGAGATGAAAAATCATTTGTGCCACATCTTGACACTCTAGTATCATACAAGCAAAGGACCTTGGCATGCATTTGGATGATAAATCCCTCTCCTCATATCATCTAGTCTAAGCAATATCTACCAAATGAGGTCCTACATTATACAAAATATTAGATAATAAGTCACAATCCAAATGAGATCTAAATTAACTTTTCAGCTAAGATTAAATTATAATTAAATCCTGAAAAATATAACACAATAAAATTATTCATTCTCATGCATATAATCATTTTCATTAGCAAAATTTTGTCATCTCAAGTTATCAAGTGCCATCTTTCATAATTAGGTCACTAGTGCATTCAGAATTACTATTAAATGAGACATATATGTGGTGTGTGAAACACTACCCATTCATCTGAGATATTTCTATTTTAAATATTACTAGAGAGTGTGACCTGCACTTAGAAAATAGAGTTAGGTTTTGCAAGATGCAGTAAACACTATATCTATTGCTTGGAAAGATGTTGTTATAGAATATTCTCCATACTTATTGTCTAGTTGATGTAGTGTAGACTTGTCCCAAGGGCCAGGCTACCCGCCTAAGCCTGAAGGCCAACTTAAAAATTGGGAGGGCTTGAACAAATATATAAGGTCCAATGACTAGGCCTTGGACAAAATAATGAGCCCATTTTGAAAATTGGTCGGGTTTGGTTTTTATTGTTAAAAACCCAAGCTCGGCCCAACCTGCCCGACCCTAGTCATAAAATATATGTATTGATTAGTTTTGAATATACTTATATATATAATGGTTTGAATTACCATTGATTATTTATTAATTAGTTTTATATATACTTATATAATATATACTTATTGTTGATTGCCATTAATTATAATGGTTTGAATTTTAGTTGTTGTGATTGAATAAAGATGTGCATTTGATATTTTAATTTTAAAGTGTTTTGTAGAATAATATTTGGTCATAGTCACATATTAATATTATTGTTAATTTTTTTTATAACTTATTTATTATTTGATGAAAAACCTATTTGGGGTGGCCTTGGTTAAAGGTCATCAACTTTGGATGAGTTCTAGCAAGAGTTAAAGCCCATATTTTCGGGTAGGGCTGGACTTGGACAAGTTTGAATTTTATTAATTATAGACTCTGTCCAGCCCAAATGCAACTCGGCCTGGCCCATCAACAGGTTTTCCAACAATAGAATACTCAACATTAATTCCAATAAGGAATTCTAGCATCTTCTCTTCCTCAGTAAATTTAATGTCTCCTTTGAAGTCAAGAAGATAGATTTTGGTGACTTGGAGAAGGCATTGAATTTCCCATATAACTTCTAGAGTTTGTTGTAGTAGGCATGAATTGACAGATTCCTTGTGTTAAGGAAAACAAGTCCTTCACATGAGTGTTGTATCTAACTAATTATAATGGCGTTGTATTAAACCCTAAACAAATTTAGATCATCTTGAGAAGGCTTAGAAGTTGACCCACCAACAAGGCAAGCTTGTTCTTGACGACCAATTCATTGGTCATAGAATTTGACCAATATCAATAGTTGTCTCCATGGAGAATGATCCACCAACCAGGCAAGTTTGTTCTTGTCCATCAATTCATTGGTCATAGAATTTGACCAACATTGGTAGTTGTATCCATTGAGAAAATAAAATATCAAAGCGTTTATTGGTGACTTTCTTTGAACTTAGATAGCTTTCTCATTACCATTAAACTCCAATGATTTGTAAAAAAAAAAAAATGAAAAACAAAAGAAAAAAAACACTGGTTATTAACTCGAGTAGTTGATACTATAAGAAATTTGATGGAAAATATTTAAAATGGGTTAATTGGTTCAATGTTAACTTATCAATATTGATTCTTGCTTATGCCATTGTATAACTCAAGTTTAAATAGACAAGATTATAAAGAATCTTTGAAATCTATCAAATTTGTCACTAATCACTGTTGGAAATTGGCGTTGATGAAGGCAGAGGAATGGGTTGACTGAGGCGTACCGATGCACTAACCTTAAGAACAAATTCGCCTCTTTTTTTCAGTGCAACAGGATCAAACAACGGCGATGTTCTCCTAGGATTCAATAGTCTTCTTTTTCTCTAGTTCTTGCACCAGAACAGAGAAAATATTGAGCGCTCCAAAAACAAATGCCGCAATGCACAAAGGAAATCGGTGCATTCGTGTCTGCATCATGTGCCTACACGAGTTCAGAATTTTTAAGCCGAATTCCTAATCCAACCTTGAGATTTGCACCCGTGCGCCTGCGCGTGAGAGAGCATAACCACAAAACCAAAGTTGAAGAATAGTGGTATATATAAAGTGGGTAAAGTTCTTGTAAATAGGCAATGTGTTACTAAACAATATAGGAATGTTTTGAAAAACTAAGATGGGCTCAATATACATGGGCCTCCAACAATCACTCCTAGCTAGAACATTAAATTTACCTCTTCACTCTATTTTTACAAAATCAAGGATTACAACCATGTCACATGATACATATATATTCATTGTGGAATACTTATGTGATATAAAAATAAGAAATTAATATAACTATAGATTTTTTTTTAATCTTTAATTGTCTGTTTGAAGTAAAAAATACTTTAATTATTCATTTCCCACAAAAAAATATGTTCGAGTGACTTTATATAAATATAAAAAATTAATATAAACTATAGAATTTTTTTAATCTTTAATTGTCTGTTTGAGGTCAAAAATACTTTAATTATTTATTTGGCCCAAAAAAATCCAAAAATATTATTCGAATTGGGGAAATTTATAATTTTAAATTTCTAGGCTATCAAGTCAAATTGAAAAATAGCTCAATTAATTGATTAACTCCGTTGCTTAATTGATTCCCAATCAATGTATTTTCTTCAAATCCATATGGAAACTCAAACCTCAAGTATCTAAGACCAACTTCACTAACATAAGCCAAAGTTTATATATATATATATATATATATATCTTTGTCATGCAATTTCATAATTTAATCCAAATTCATTTTAGTGTGTTTGAATAAGAATATAATTAGCATTCAATTTTTTCTTTCTCAACTTTGAATAATAATTGTTTGGTAAAAATTATTTTCAATTAATGAAAACATTTTTTATCAAAATATTTTGAATAGCAAAAATAAGTAAATCATGCATTACCATCAAAGGTATGCAAATATTTTTAAAAATATTTTATGAAAAAATTATAAATTATTAATAAAAGCATTTCAAAAGCCAAGGAATACATGGATGGATGTAATCCTATTTTTAGGCATATGATAGGTAATTAGAAGTGTGTTAGATTTCTCCTAATTTTAGATTAAAAGGATATATGATAGTATTAGCACTACACTAATTTTTATTTTTAGAGACACATTTGTAGAGGAGGTTTTTAAAAAACCATCTGTATATTTAATTTTTTTATAAACCTATAGAGGGGTAGAGGGGTTTTTCTAAACCCCCTCTAATTTTCAATTAATAAAAAAAGTAGTCACTCACACAAATTGAACACTCACTAATTAGTATCCATTGAACACTCATTAATATCCATCAGATCATCTCCATTCACTCAGACTAACTTATTCAATTAATGGTTCTCCCTCACAAAAACGATAACATTGAGGTCTCTGCTTCACCACCAACGCCACCTTCATCTCTTCTAAGCGCGTCACCGTCGACATCACCTTCATCTCCATCTCTGCTTCGAGATCATTGAGGTCTCTACCAAGCACGTCAATGTCCATCTCAAGATCATTGACTCCTACTGCCCGGTTCAACGAAAACCAATGATGGTTTCGATTTAGGGTTCTAATTTCAATCAATTTGTGATGATTTTCTTCTTTGGGTTGTAGCTATTGAAGGTCTTACACTACAATGTGTTAGTGTTGTTCTCAAAGGCTCTGGCCAACATCAGGGCACAAATTTGTTCGGGGTTTTGACATAACAGTGACGATCACCGGAATCCAGCTAAAGCCATGCCGGTTCACCCTAGAAAGACTATCCAGGTTCATCTCTTTCTCAGTTTCTTTGATTTTGTCACTAATTTTAGTGTGGTTTTTTTTGTTAATCTTCTTGTTCTTAGGTTTTATGATTTTCTGATTATTTTTATTTTGATTTTGATTTGGCTATTGAAGCTTGAATATGTATGATACGAGGTTGTAAGTGTTTCTGAAGGTAATGCAGATTATATCTTGCTATTTTTTTTTAATTTATGGGATTGAACAGTTGAGGTGAGAGGAGGAAACGATTCTTCAGTAATTGAGGTAGATGATTTGTAGGGCTCTGTTATTGGTGGTCATTGTCTAGACTATGGAGATGCTGTTGGTATGACTGGATTAGTAGATGCGTAAGAAATATTCAGACTTCTTTTTATATAGTTATGTAAAACTAATTTATTGTGCTTGTATAATTCTTTGAAACTTTTGATTCTTTTTCTTTCATATGTTTGAACTAGTTGTTGTTCGTCCAGAAACTAAAGAGAGTGAACTAATAGTAATGACATGATTGTGAAGTTATATGCTTGAGAAAAGTATCATCTAAAAAATTATTTGATTAAGGTTATTTAAAACTGTTTAGTGTTGCATTGTTAGTGATTTGTTTGAAGATGGTTCAAAGTGTTGATGATATTGTTTGCAGGTTTTGTGTAGCAGATAATCTGAAAAAACTTTATGTGGAATAACTTGGTAATAGTTTCATCATGTTTTTATATGTTTAGGAAAGTTATCTATTTGTGATGATAGTGATCCTACATTCTTGTGATTGTTGACCTGGTTGGCTTGTAATTTTGATATTGAAGGATGGATTTGTCGGTGATGCTTTATTTTGTAACAAATGCGGAGAGACTATTTTCTTCATAGTTTAGTTTTCTTCTTACTCTTTAATAGCTAGCATCTTTTCATATCTTGATTTAAAGTATCAGGATAGGATATAATTGCAAGCATATGGTGTATTACTCTGTGTGGCTTAACTTTTTAAATTGCAAGGGAGGTATAAATTTTATTTGAAAGTGTGATAAATGGCCAATTTTCCATTTGAACCCTTGTTTTGTTTTTGGTAATACATGAAATAAGGGATAGTGCTGATGTTGTTATAGCTGTTGGTGGTGATGGTACTCTTCATGAGGTAATTGCATTAAGCTTAAAGAAAGGAACTTGTGTGTTTTTGGGACTTAAATCATTTAATATTTCTTGAAACAAAATTTGTTTAATCTTTCACAAATGAGAAGCATGCTACCATAGCAGCTTAATATTTAATGTGCGGCTCGGATAAGAGTGATGTATTCATGTGCCTGGAGAAGCAGTATTGCAGGATTATGGGACAATACAAGTAGAAGTTTCTGATAGAAATGGACATGGGGGAATGAGAATGTCCTAGTTAGCTAGTTTTCTTTTTGTAAAGATCAGATGGCATAATTATTTTGAAGGTAGTTGCTCTTAATGAACATCAAAGCCTGCCCCTCTTGTATTTATTGTGGAGAAGTATGCTAGAAAGTAGAAACTGTTCTTGTTGAGAAATAATTGAGATGGAACTGACTCGTCAATTTTCTTTCAATATTCTCAGTTAATAGTTTTAATTGATAAAGATAACAGTTAAGCTTTTTATTGGTTGGTTTCAACATGGAAGTTCTGTGTTGAATCTAGGTTAGATGGCAGTGGCCTGGTTAATTTTTGTAGATGGCTCTGCAGTTCTTGCTCAAAGGTATATAAGAAACTAGGGAATATTCGATTCATATGAATATAGTTCAGTGATGCTTTATGTTTAAATTGCATATTATCTACAGCAAACTGTCCAATGCAGTATATGTTCAATCAGTTCATTTGCGCAATTTGCAGGATTGAGATGAAACCCGGTGAAGGAACATTCATAAATAATGTTGGTTCATCAAAGAAGAAAAGATTTCATCCTTGGAATGAACTTTTGCTTTTCATAGATTGTAAAATAAAGCCTTCTCTAAAAATGCAACTTATATCTGCAGGTTTTGCAGGAAGACTTTACTAAATGTCGCATCCATTCACGACTGAGTTCCTTTATAGAGAGCAAGAATTCCACAGGACATGAGTTCTAGGGTGCAAAGGTGAGATGATATATGGGTGGCAATGCTGTTGAGTGTGTATCTTCATTGTGTTCTCTTCGAATCATATTTGTATCAATTTCCTTTGGACATATATTGTCTTGACAAGCTTGTTCTAGTTACACTTTTACCCATTTCTGTGGTGGTATTTTATTATTCTCCTATTGAACTAAGACTTAAAATTTGTTTCCCTAAATTGTGCATGGAGCACAGAACATACTGATCAAGAATTGCTTAATATCTTCTAATGTACAAAGGCATGTTAGTTATTTTCAACTAGTCTTAACTTGCATCTTTTCCTGTGCAGGTTGATGCAGCTGTTGTTAGATTTAAACTTAAGTTAATTTCAGATTATCCACCAGTAATATCCGCCAAAAGCTTCTTTTCAATGGTGAGTTTGCAATTTAGATTGAGTTATTTATCATCTCAGTTAAATACTAAGATGATAGGATAAAAAGAAGACACCTAAAAACCTCATGGCACTTATCCTTGCCTAGATTTTAATTAGTGCTATTGCTTAAGTTTCCTTCTCAAATTAAAAGGTATTCAATAAACATGAAAGTGGGTCAAACTTTAAGTTGTCATCTATGTGCTAATTAATTAATACATTGTTCTTTGGGATTTGGTGTATACACAATGAGTTTCATTTTTCTCCAATGTGATTTAAAGGTAAATCCCTGTTTGGTCTAGTGGCTATCATGATGTTGTTGATTGTTAAATGCTACTGATTGATAAAGATTTTCAGTTCTTTAAAGGTTCAACATTATTGGCTTTTATGTTCTAATTCTGAATTGATTCTTGAATGGGACAACCGATAGTTTTTATAAGTCAGCATGACCTATGAGAGTTTATCTTATGTTTATCAGCAACATTATTGGCTTTTGGTTATCCTTTGCTCTAATTGTCAATGTTCTTTGACATGCTGCTTTTTCTCACTTGCAGTTCTTCTCAACAACCCACAGATTTTTGATAGAATTTTTGGTGATGAATTCATTTTGGATATTCTTGGTTCTCTTGAATGTATGTTTCTTTTTTTTATTTTCCCATTATTGTGATGTCAAGGTAAATTATTTCCAAAAATATATGTTTTGGAAGCTTATGCTATTGACCTTGACAAAGCTCATGATATAATACCCAACTTTCTATAATACATGGCCTTCATTAAATTAAGCAATGTGGAGGATAAGATTGTTTTATTTTATTTTTTTTCCCTGAGAGTGATTTTATTTTATTTCTTGCAATATGATGGTTTTATACCCATGCATGTGCGAAATTTTTTTGTGAGCATAAATTTTGACTGCATTTATGACAATATAATTTGTCCATGTTTCAATATAGGCTTTTTCAATGGGAAAATAGGCACCACTATTAGAAACTGGAAATCATTTTGATTTAGAATTCAGCATAGATGTTTCACTTGAGAACAGTTGAGGTTCAAATGTCCACAAGATGTGCATCTCGCATCTCTTCTCTAATATTTAATATGCTGTTAATTAGAGATATTTAGAAGTAATGTTTCTCCATTTTTGCAGTTGTAGACA
Source organism: Dioscorea cayenensis subsp. rotundata (assembly GCF_009730915.1). Lineage (NCBI taxonomy): Eukaryota > Viridiplantae > Streptophyta > Magnoliopsida > Dioscoreales > Dioscoreaceae > Dioscorea > Dioscorea cayenensis. Next base: position 7,447,712 of record NC_052486.1, read on the forward strand.
TAAATGTTGGTTTCCAATTGGCATCATTAGAGAGATGGTGCTGCTCTTTAGTTGATGCAATAACAGTGATTGGATTCTAATAGAGTAGTTTCCGTTAGCCTTTATGACTATTTGATGGCCTTGTTCGCACCATTATGCTAGTGTGTAGGAAGCCACCCTAGTGTATCTTTGTATACAACTTCAGAATCTCAAGTTTTGACTCGGAAAATTTATGTCAGAATAGTGCCTGATCATATTTTGCAATCTTACAAAGAAAACACTTCTTGTGAGTTACACGATTTGCCTAATCTGCCATGCCAGGAATGTGTAGGTTCAAAATAAATTTAAATTTTACACTTCCAGGATTTTATGGGGCAAATTGTGTGGTGTCATTTTTGTATTCTTTTAGTGTATCATGCTGATTAGTTACTCACTTCTCCTTGACTTGTTTATACAGATGATCCTTACATACCTCCAGTGCAAAATCATCGGTCTTTCTTGAAGGAGTATGTGATTTATAAGGAGGTAAATTTGTTTTCCTTGATACATGTAAATCTATAATTTACTCTATATTTGGTACTTGAAGAGTTGAATTTGTTTGCAGGCAATCACTATTAAAGATCCTTTGGTATTGTCAAAGATTCATCAAACCTATTGAATTGGTTATATAAAGGTGAGAAGGTTTACCTTCATGAATATTTTGACCATGATCATTTTCTTTATGCTTATGTCATGGGTTCTTTCTGATTTGTCAGGATGTTATTTTGCCAGGAGTATTGGATGAGGTAACTATTGCAAGTCCCAGTGCCATCATTTAAGCAAATAATGCTACTGTGAGGATCATAGTTTTAATGCTGTACATTTTAATCTAGGTTGATGTTATCATCATCATGTGATACTGTATTTGATACAGGTTGTTTTGTTGCTAAAAGATGATATTTCCTTTATTCAAGAATTATTTGCAAGGATGAAATCGCCCTCCATATCTGATGAATCAAAGAGGAACTTGGTAACTTTATTTTCCCTTGTACTTTTCTTCTGTTAACAAACCTATAAAGCATTTGTCTTCCTTGTATGTTGCCTTCGCCATTGTTTTTCAAATCTTGCACATGATATGTTATTTGTGTTAGACATTAGCCTTGTTAAATTCAATAAAAAAAATTTATGCTTTTAATTGGTTCTTTCCTAGCATGCTTAACATTGGATTTATTAAAGAGACATCTCTTTGCACCTTTAATTTTTCTTTACCTTTTCTCTTTCTTCTTCTTTTTTTCTGTTGTTCTTGTGAGGTTTCTTTTTTATCCACGTGAGCTCATACATTAGTTCACAAGATTTGGATATTCCTTTCAAGTTGGAAAAGATTTGAGATAATCTAGAATAGTTGTTTGTAATTGGCTTTGATTAGTTTAATTTTTTTTATTTGGGAGAAGCTTGTTGTTGCTAAATTTCTAATTAATTGTGGCATTTGACTATGGAGATGATTGACATCAGAGATAAGATCCTTGGCTTTGTTTGGACCTTGGATCTCTTGTTTGACCTTCCTAGAAGGATGAATGAATGATCATTCATTAACTATGTAAAAAAGATGATGTATTAATAAAGTAATAAAGATGATTTGCATGATATATAATCTCTAAAATGATTCTTTCCAATATACAATGGTGTTCTTTTTGAATATTCAGCTTTCTAATTATTCAGATTCGATTGAAACCCGTCTCAGCTTTAACCAAACCAGCTGATATACTTAGGCTGATTCTCGTGTGTTGTTTTCCTGATGATTTGCAGGACAAATGGGCTAAGAACTTGTACCTTGCATCAATGTGCTATGGTCGTACTATATCTTGATATATATTTAATTGGCTAAAACCTTCATCAAGGTCTGACAGTAGGGTTTCTCCTGCTACTTCTCAAGTACTTGTACACGGAGCCATGCTTGAAAAACTGGGAATGGAAAGCTAGAGGCAGGCCGTTCTAATCTTATTTAATGCCATGCTTTGTATATTTTGGGTCTGCTTTATGTTGACAAAATACTTTGAATTACCATCATATATCTAGTTCTGGTGGCCTGCCAAATTAAAGAAAAACTCACCTTATACTGGTTATTTTTTTGCTTTATCTGTGTTGCCAACTTTTGAAACTCTGATGAATCATGGTAGATATATATATATCAGCTCACCTTATACATGAATGTATTGAAAGATTCATTTTTTCGATGTATAGATTAAATAAATTTATTTATTATTAGTAGGAAAATAAATTAAAATTTAATTTAATTAATGAACAAATTTAGAGGGGGTTATAACCACCTCTAAAATATGGATATGTTAAAAAATAATAGTTTTAGAGGCGGTTATAACCGTCTCTAAACTATTGATAAGGGTATAAGAAATCATTAGCTATAGAGGCGGTGATAACCGCCTCTAAAGCCATTGGTAAGGGTATGGTAAATCATTAGCTATAAAGGTGGTTATAGCCTCTAAAGCTTGGTAAGAGTATGAGAAATCATTAGCTAAAGAGGCGGTTATAACCGCCACTAAAGTCTTTTGTAAGGATATGAGAAATCATTAGATATAGAGGCGGTTATAATCGCCTCTAAAGTCATTTGTAAGGGTATGAGAAATCATTAGCTATGGAGGTGGTTATAACCACCTCTAAAGCCATTGGTAAGGGTATGAGAAATCATTAGCTATAGAGGCGGTTATAACCGCCTCTAAAGTCATTTGTAAGGGTATAAGAAATCATTAGCTATGGTTATAACCATCTCTACTCTTATTATTAAAAACCGCTTCCGTAAATAAAAACTACCCCAACGGTTAGTACAAACCGGCACTTTCGGCCTGATACGAGGCGGTTTAGAGGCGGTTGAAAAAACCAATGCTATAGCTATAGAGGCGGTTTTAACCGTCTCTATAGGGCTTTAAAACCAATGCTATAGATTCCTTTTTGTCTCTTTTTAGGCAAACCACATTATAATAACTATTAAGTTTTTACTATGAAACATTTTACAACTAAAACTATTATTAAAAGTAAAGAATAAAAATATGGTAACGTTGGGTCAGGCCTAAAGAGAAACATCGGTCTAGAGATTGGTTATGGGCTATGCAAGCCCGAGGCCCACCATCAAGCGGGCTTGAACCATATATGTATCCTCAAAACCAAAGTTCTACTTCTAAATTTGAACCATATATGTATTTCAATATTGATTTGCAATATTTTGATGTGTTCTTTTTTCACTTATTTGATCTAATGGATTAGAATTATTGGAAATGGTTTTTAAATTTTGTTATTCCATAAAGAAATGATATATATATATATATATATATATTGCATTGTATTTACAAAGAAATATTAATAAAAAGATATTTCTAAAAACAAAAATTTGGTAGATTTTTTTTCATACTCTTTTCGCTTTTTACCCTTGGGCCAACCTAAATAAGGAAATAAGTCCGCAAAATAAATACTACCAACATCGCAAACAATGGGATATAAGCTATGGGCCGTATTAGATCAATTAAAGATGTCAAGATATAAACAATCCTAACGCATGATTCTAATTAAACCATGCTTATGTTCGTGTTTGGTTGGACTTAAATTTGTTTGGATCTAAATAAATGACACATATATTTACTGAAAATCTGAACTCGTGTAGGAGCATCATGCAAGGGGGGTGCAAATCTCATGGGTGGATTCAGAATTTGGCCTAGAAATTCAGAACTCGTGTAGGCGCATTATGCAGGGGGGTGCAAATCTCAAGGGTAGATTAGGCCCATCATGTGGACCTTTTCATTTGTTTTTTATTTTTTGAAGAGACACAGCTTTCAGATAACTTCTTCTTCCTCATCTTTTCATCTTCTCTTCGCTTCTCTTTTCCTGCAACTACAAACTGAGCAACTCAATATTCTCTCTGTTCTGGTGCAAGAACCAGAGAAAATGAGACTGTTGTATCCTGGGAGAACATCGTCGTTGTATGATCCTGCTGCACCAAAAGGAGGCGAATTTGTTATTAAGGTCAGTGCAACTACACGCCTCAGTTAGCCCGCTCCTCTACCAACAACAACGTCTATTTCCAACAATCTTAAGAACAAATGGAGAACGTCATGACCACTGCAAAATCGCTTCCGAATGTCTCCAAAATCGATCAATTTGCTGGAACGTTTTTCAAACGATGGCAACAAAAGGTGTACTCCACGCTCGACATGTTCAATCTTGCACACATACTGACTGAGCCGATGCTGGAGACAACATCACAAGACTTTGAACAGACCTTACCAATCTGGGAAAAAGGTAAAAAGATCTGTCGTCATACTAAACTCAGTACCCTCTCCAATGTTCTGTACGACATCTACTATAACTTCAAAACTGCAAAAGAGATCTGTGATTCAGTACACAAGAAGTACGTAGTTGAAGATGGAAATCAGAAATACGCAATAAGAAATTTTTCTGATATTCAAATGACTGAAGATAAGGATGTGTCATCACAAATTCATGATTGTCATCTTCTGGTAAATGATCTCAAAAATGAAGAAATCATCTTGCCTGATGCATTCATTGCTGTCTTCCTTATAGAACGTCTACCTGAATCTTGGAAACACTACAAGAACAATCTGAAGCATAAAATGAAATTGATGACTCTTGAAGATATCATTCTGCACATCTGAATTGAAGAGAAGAACCACCAAATTGATAATGCAGATAAAGTCAAAGAATTCTCATCCAAAGCAAGTTTTATTGAAGGAGGATCAAACAATATTCAGAATTTCAATAGACAACTCAAGAACTTCAAAAGAACCGGAAACAAATTCAAAGGCTCTACACAAAGATTCAAGGGACATAAGAAGGACGGCTTCAAATCTAATAATAATTTTCAAACTACTTTCAAAAAGAAAGGTGCGTGTTATGTTTGTGGTAAACCAGGGCATTATGCATCTCAATGCCATTACAAGAAAGAACCAAATGAGACAATTCCTAAAGTCAACATAACTGAAGGAGGTAATGATGAAGTCATAGCTGCTGTTGTTTCTCAAGCACTTATGGTGTCAAATGCAAAAGAGTGGATCATAGATTCTGGAGCCACGAGGCATATTTCTACAGATAGGAATGCTTTCTAATCTTACATTCCTTTAGCCAAAGGTGAGGAACAAGTGTACATGGGAGATTCATCTCCATCTCCGGTTCTTAGAAAAGGAAAGGTACCTCTAAAACTTACATTAGGAAAAACCCTAATTCTGAATGATGTGTTGCATGCTCCTGATATCCGTGTTAATCTAGTATCTGTCTCATTGCTTGGAAAGGTTGGAATAAAAGTCGCCTTCGAGTCAGATAAACTAGTAATGTCTTAAAGTGGAATTTTCATTAGGAAGGGGTATTGTAGCCAAGGTTTATTTATTCTGAATGTACTCAATGTTAACAATGGAAATAAATCATCTTCTTCTGCTTACATAATGAACTCAATTGATTTATGGCATTCTAGAGTGGGACATGTGAACTTTTCATATATTAAGAAAATAAGAGAATTAGGCTTAATTCATAACATGACAGATTCTAATAAAATTGACAAATGTGAAATATGTGTAGAATCTAAATCAACCAAAAAAGGTTATAAGTCAATTGAAAGAGAATCTAAATTGTTAGGTTTAATTCATTCTGATCTAGGTGATTTAAAACATTATATGACTAGAGGAGGTAAGAAATATTATATTACTTTTGTTGATGATTTCTCTAGATATACTGTTTTATATTTGCTTAGATCAAAAGATGAAGCATGTGAAATGTTTATAAAGTATAAAATTGAAGTTGAGAATCAACTAAATAAGAAGATCAAAAGGCTTAGGTCAAATAGAGGTGGGGAATATGAAGATAATTTCCAGAAAGCCTTTTGTGAAAACCATGGTATAATACATGAGACTACTCCTCCTTATTCACCTGCTTCTAATGGAATAGCTGAAAAGAAAAATAGAACACTTAAGGATATGATGAATACCATGTTAATTAGTTCATGTGCTCCTAATAATTTATGGGGAGAAGCTATTTTATCAGCCTGTCATATTCAAAATAGAATTCCTTTTAAGAAGACTAGTAAGACTCCTTTTGAATTATGGAAAGGGTATACACCTAATTTAAAATATCTTAAAGTTTGGGGTTGCTTAGCAAAAGTATTATTACCTAATTCTAAAAAGAGGAAAATTGGTTCCAAAACTTTTGATTGTATGCTAATTGGATATGCTTTGAATAGTGTTGTATATAGATTCATGGTTGTTAAGGGTGACATTATGGAACCTAATACTATTGTGGAGTCTAAAAATGCAGAATTTTTCAAACATATTTTTCCTTTGAAATCATGTGTTGGTAATATTGCAAATTCACCTCATATTACTCCTAATACTGATTCAGCAAATGTTGATGGTTCTAATTTTAAATTAAGGAGTAAAATGACTAGGAAAGAAAATAGTTTTGGAAATGACTTTATTACCTTTCTTGTGGAGGATGATCATTAATCTTATTCTCAAACTATCACCTCCCTTGATGCTGTGTTTTGGAAGGAATCTATTAATAGTGAATTAGATTCAATTTTATCTAATCATACTTGAGAATTAGTAGACCTACCGCCTGGTTCTAAAACCATAGGTTGCAAATGGATTTTTAAGAAAAAGCTTAAACCAGATGGGTCTTTTGATAAATATAAAGCTAGATTAGTAGCTAAAGGATATTCTCAAAAGAAAGAAATTGATTACTTTGATACTTATGCTCCTATTACTAGAATTTCTTCTATTCGTATTTTAATTGCATTAGCTACTATTAACAATTTAGTTATTCATCAAATGAATGTTAAGACAGCTTTTCTAAATGGAAATTTTGAAGAAGAAATATATATGGATCAACCCGAAGGGTATATGATTCCTAGCAACAAGCATAAGGTATGTAAACTTATGAAATCATTATATGGGCTTAAACAAGCTCCAAAACAATGGCATGAAAAATTTAATCATGTTTTAGTTTCTAATGGTTATTTTATAAATGAAGCTGATAAATGTATCTACAGTAAATTTTCTTACAATGTGGGTGTTATAATTTGTTTATATGTAGATGACATGCTTATTTTTGGTACTTCTTTAGAAATAGTAGTTGAGACAAAGAATTTTCTTTCATCTAAATTTGACATGAAGGACATGGGTGAAGCACATTTTATTCTTGGAATTAAAATTTCTAAATCAGATGATGGAATAATACTTTCACAAGAAAATTATGTGAAAAAAGTACTAAAGAAATATAATTAATTTAATTGCAAACATGTCTTAACCCCGTATGATAGTGCTTTTCATTTAAGAAAGAATAAAGGGGTTAGTGTTTCTCAAAATGAATATGCACAAGTAATTGGTAGTTTAATGTATTTGATGAACTGTACTCGTCCTGACATTGCTTATGCAGTTTGCAGATTGAGCAGATATACACATAGTCCAAATAAGGATCATTGGATTGCCCTGATTAGGATATTAAAATATTTGAAAGGAACTATTAATTTTGGACTAATGTATTCTGGTTTTCCTGTAGTACTTGAAGGGTATAGTGATGCTAACTGGATTTCAGATTCAGATGAAACAAAGTAAACAAGTGGACTCATTTTCACTTCAGGAGGGGCTGCAGTGTCTTGGAAGTCTTCAAAACAAACTTGTACAGCAAAATCAACAATGGAGTCGAATTTGTTGCACTTGAGAAAACAGGCACTTAAGCAGAATGGATTAGGAACTTTCTCGCCGATGTTCCTTTTTGGATGAAACCAGCCCCTTCAGTTTCAATTCACAATTCATTATGATAGCATGGATGCTATATACAGAACCAAGAATAAAGCATATAATGGCAAGAGTAGGCATATACGCCTAAGACATAACATTGTGAGGCAATTGCTTGAAGATGGAGTGATATCACTAAACTTTGTAAGATCAGAGGTAAATTTAGCTGATCCTCTAACTAAAGCACTAAGTAGAAAATTAGTGTGTAAGACATCGAGGGGAATGGGATTGTTTCCAATAACAAAATTCAACAATTATGGTAACCCAACCTATGTAATTGGTGAACCCAAGAAATAGGTTCATATGGGTAAAAACAAGTCATTAGTTAATTAGAGATACACTATCTAATTATTATCCCTTCCTATGGTGTATAGTGTAATTGTAATGTATACAGGATGAACTTGATTCTTAATAAATTCCATAGTTCAATTTGAATGGTGTTTATAATTGCAATTTTACACCTGATGCATTCACCTATATAAGTGTGAAAGTGGAGCCGCTTTCTATGAAAAACTCAGGCAAATTTTTCTAGAGCACTTATGAATTCCAGGCATTTGGCACATGGCTGAGAGATGCTAACCCAATTAGAGTTGCTTAGTTTCAAGAAGATAATGTGATTTATGAGACGATTGATTTACAACAAGGAATGCTGGTTCATAGAAATTTTATTTCACCAAGTTCCTGTGAGTCACTTCTTATATATTCTAGGAATTAGTTCATAACCCACAAGGCACTAGTTCTGATGCATTACCTTCTTATGCTTCGTTTTCTTTTCTACTGTTTGAATAATTTGAAATGGGGGGGGATTGTTGGAGGCCAATATATATTGGGCCCATCCTAGTTTTCAAAACATTCATATATTGTTTAGTACCACATTGCCTATTTACAAGAACTTCACCCACTTTATATATACCACTATTCACTAGCCTTCAACTTTGATTTTGTGGTTATGCTCTCTCACGCGCAGGCGCAGGGGGTGTAAATCTCATGGGTGGATTCGGAATTTGGCTTGGAAATTCTGAACTCGTGTAGGTGCATCATGCGGACCTTTTCATTTGTTTTTTATTTTTTGAAGAGACACAGCTTTTCCTCTCATGCCCCTTGGTCTTCTATAAAATTAAAAACCCCAAAACTGGTTTCGGATAACTTCTTCCTCCTTGTATTTTCATCTTCTCTTCTCTTCTCTTTCGTTGGAACTACAAATTGAGCAGCTCAATAATTTCACTGTTTTGGTGCAAGAACCAGAGAAAAGGAGACTGTTGTATCCTAGGAGAACATCACCATTGTCTAATCCTGCAGCACCAAAAGGAGGTGAATTTGTTCTTAAGGTCAATGCAACTGCACGCCTCAGTCAGCCCGTTCCTCTACCAACAACAGCGTCTATTTCCAACACTTTCTAACCCTAACTTGAATACCTTAAGTACAACTATTATAAATACCTATTACATATATAATTATCATTGGAGTAGATAAATTTATATTTTAAAATATATATTAGTTTTATAAATGGTTAAAACCAAACATGTATATATATATATAATTAATAAACTTTTATACCTGACTAATTTATTTTCTATATATTCAACATTAAACGATAATTATTTTATTTAATTTTATATATATGTGTGTAGAAAAAACTCAATTATGGCACTACGTGGAAGAAGCAATTTCATGAGAGTATATGATAATTTTAAGTTTTCATAAATATGCATACATCTACAAACTTTAAATTATTTTAAATATATGTTGAAATAAGTGGCGGAACCAGGACTAGATGATAGAGGGCCTAAAGCCTAAAGGCAAAGCATAAAAAAATAAAATAAAATAAAATAAAATAATAATTCCAACAAAATAATTATTTCTAAATGAAGAATATTGTGCTAATATAACAAAAATTTGAATACACATATTAAAAAAACATAAAGCACAATTTAAATTTTTGTTATTACATGTAGCAAACATATGAGATTTTCAATAACTCAACTAATAAGAATACATCCCAAATTTGTATTTTTTTTTTAAATATCGTAAAATCGATCCCTCTCACTATAGATAACTAAACTATTGTTTATAAAAAAACCTTTGTTCCTTCACTCTAGCATATACGGTACATTATAACATGTATATATGTTATAATATATTTGCCAGGCCTCATGATCAATTTAATTTTTTTTTAATTACTAAAATTTTTATACAGTATTATTTATTTATTTATTTATTTTTATAGATTCTTATTAAAATTTTAAAATCCTAGTAATTTTTAAAATAAAAAATAAAATGTGAAAACAACACATGCACCAAGGAGGATTCAAATAGGGTGGATGGTCACATACTCTATAGTATGGACCCATTAACCACTCAAGCACAACTATATTGGGCACTTTCATGTGTCTAAATATTCTATTTTATATTAATTTAAGTATAGAGGAATTGAAACCATTAAATCTTGTGTTATCTGAAAAGTAATATGGGTTAAATGTCTAGGTTCCGCCCCTTGAATGTGTTAAAATTAGTTAATCAAACTAAACTTGTTTTGATAATATAATTTATCAATGGGTTAATGGGTTGGTCGAGTGACCCCATTTAATAAACGGATCGGGCCATATGGTCCATTTATTAAATGGATCATGTTCAAATTAAGTATAAATGGGTCCGGTCAAATTAATAAGTTGGTCGAATTGACCCATTTAATAAACGGTTTGGTTTATATGACTCATTTATGAAATGGATCAAGTTCAAATTAAATATAAATAGGCTGGCATAACACCACTTGTTGAACATGTTTAATTCATGGCAAAGGTCTTGATCTCACAATCATTTTAAATTGTTGGGGTATTATATCTAGCATCTTATTGGTTTAATCATTAATGGTTTCAAAATTAACCTTGTGGGCTTTACTCTCTTCACTCACTATTCTTCCATGTCATACAATTAAAATATTTCATCATTTACGTTAATCTTAATATTGTTTAGATCTTGGTACAACAACCACAACTTAGTGTAGTGGTATGTTACTTAATTGGATAGTGAATGGGCTGACCCAGGGTCGAACCCCTTGGTCGGTAGCACTGTTACTATAATACCCTGTCCTGGTTTTTGACCGCATGCCTTTTTAGATTTTTGTGCATGTATTAGGGGCAAAATAGTCATTTTGCACTAGTGTCATCTAATAAGTGCTTGTGCGATATGAATGCGAAGTGTTCATTCCTTATGTTGAGCATTACTTTTCTCAGGTTTTTACATTAATATGTGTGTTTTTATGTTACTTTTATGCAGGTATGGTTGTGATGCTGAATATGAAAGAAATAGGCCAATGTGGATCATAATGCACCTATTTAGGAGGAGATCTTGCTAAGGTTCAAACGCGAAGACATAAGACAGGTGTGAGATGCTAGAGTGTGTGCCAACCTCCTCGCATTCGAGTGAGCACATCCATTTGGAGGGGCACAAAGGCAGTCACACTCGAGCATTCCGTCTTATGCATATAAGAACAAGAGCTCCACCAACATATATATCATTGAAGATGTCACACCCACCCCTTCTACCGAGGTAAATGTGGCACCCATCAGTTAAAATTCCCTTTTAACTGGAAACTGACACCCTGTTTTAAACAAAAGCAGACCTACAAATCACAATTTACAATTTTTCACCAAGTACAGGTTCAAATACATAAATACAATAAATATAATTACTCTAATTTGCGGGTACAACCGCTACAAGATCATGACACCAATAAGAAGAAAGAAAGAAATGAGGGACCCACTGCAGTCCTGGACTCAACCCTGACTAGCTCTATACTCGATCAGGCAATCTAGGGTCATGCTCCTGCAGCTACAGCACATTCAGTTGGTCGGTAGTGGCTTAATAATTTCAAATACTAAAATACAGTGTATATAAAGTATATAAATACCAACTCGCTTAAATAATTTTTCCAACTTTTTCCAAAAATACCGAATTCTAGCAAAAATACATTTTTTTAAAGAACTTTTTGAAACATAAATTCATCATAAATCAATGTCAAAATAACAGATAATATAAAACCATTCTCAAATCCACAGCCTGAAAACTCTCCCCGACTTAGCCGCCGTCGCGACTAGGTTGGGAGCCGCCAAGGTCTTCGCACCCTTGACGTTGGCCCATCGGTCCCGTGTGGTGACTCCGGGATCCCGATGTATCATCCAATCGTGGCTCTACGCTCCCACCGATCCGGACCAATCAACAATCGTGTCCACCACGCCACCTCTAAAGGCGGCCCGTGGGAACCCACTATCGCAGATGAGTCGGGCTTTAGCCCGCCGTCACCATCCAAAACCAACATGTAGATGCAAAGAACAATACAAATCGTAGTAAATCATATCACATGGTCCTTATCCGAGACAAGCATTCACATCACGAAAATAAACATCATTTCCACAAAGCCAATGTCAAAAAGTATAACAATGCATAAAACCAGTAAAATCCAGATCCATGATACCATTCCTATTCCGAGAATGAAAACCAATTCCACAAATATTGTCGGTAAAACATTTTTAAAAACGCTCACATGATTTCACAAATCATTCCAAATCAAAGCATATATAACCATCAAAAATAAATACATGAATTGAATAATTAAATCACATATACATGTATTTTCACTATTCACAAATACGTATAATTATACCAAACTGATGTATCAATACGATTGTCAGGAACATCAACGGCAAGTAAATATACGTATATTTTAACCTTATACGCAAATTAAACATGATAAAATGAAATACTTAAATAATTATTTCCAAAATACTAGCCATTAAACAGCTTATTTCAAAAATAATAATAATTAATCAATTATTTAAAAATAATAGCCACTACCAACTCACCCGGTGTCCTTGGGTTAATTCCTGCACTCGAACTCCCTCCCTAAGCTCGAACAACACCCTAATGTAATAATATAATAAAAAAATAAATATCACATCGAAACCCAAAAGAAAAATACAAAAACCAAGAATTGACTCTCTAATTGGGCCCACTTATTCCAATCGGTTAAAAACTCGGCCTTGAATAGTTAAATCGGTCTCCAATTGCACTTAAATTAACTTAATTTAGGCTAAACACTGCTGAACCAATTTGAACCAAGATCAATTCCACTGAACCAAGTTTAATTGCACTGAACCAAACTCAATTTCACTGAACCAGATTGAACCAACCCAATTCTTATACAAAATTTCCTGGACCAACTTGGTTCAACCGAACCCAAATTTTCTTGAATTGGTTCAGCCAAAATCCTTAGCCCAACATCCAAACCAAGCCCAAATCAATCTCAACCAACTCAAATTAACCAAACAATTCAATTCCAACCACACTCAATTTGATTTGATCAAACCTAGACCAAATTAATTCAATTAAACCCAACCACACCAATTCTCATTCAAACCCAAGTCCATCTCAACTTGATTTGATCAAGCCCAACTCAACCAAATCAATTCCAACTTGGTTTAATCTAATCAAATCAATTGGACTAACTCAACCCATTTCAATCCAACAATCATCATTAACACCTTAATCATCATAATCATCAATTTAATTAACTAAACCAAATTTTAATCTCGGTGCTACAGTAACGCTACAGTAAATCCGCAAGCAACTCCACCAATCCAAGCAATTTCATCACAAATACAAGGTTTTTCGACACAAATTTCATCTCAAAACAACACCCTCATCATTCTCATTAATATTTCTTCAAATTCATCAACATTTTCATCAAATCCAACCATAAATACATATATATACATGCATACATACACATGCCAAAAACAATACAAGGAAGCTTCTTACTAGCTCAAAGTCATCCCTCCCATGAGCCTCACTCCCGACGATCTCCAAGTCCCTCTCCTTAAAACCTCAAATTTCTTCCCATTTCTTCATTTTTTTAACCCTCGAGTTATCAGTAGCAAAAAATGGTGAGAAGAAGATGAACAACACTCAAGCTTTCTAGATTTTTTTCTCCAAATTTAACTTTCAGCCGAAATTTACATTTAGTCCCTCAAAACATAATTCCTTACAAAACAGTCTCTGAAAAAAACTCACAAATGGTCCCCTGAATTATAAAAATAGTATTCTCAAAAGATCCTTTCAAATTATCCAATGGTCCTTGAAGTATAACACAATATTTCCATATGATCCCTTCAACTTACCTTTCAGTCCTTGGTTTCCATAAATATTTTTATATCAATCCTTTTTCTATTACTCTTTAACCCAAAAATCTTTTTAAAAACTTTTTACACTTAAGTCCTTGTTCGTCCACTGGGGTTTCTCAACAAGATTACTCAGAGAAAAATTCTATCGCAACTAGTAGTAATACCCTCAATATATTTTTCCAATAGCTAATCATGTAGTTCGTGGTATTACTAATCCTTCCTTTAAGAAAAATTTCGTCCCTCGAAATTTCCTTAACATACATCAAATCTGATATCACCGAAGTTTCACTTACTTGTTCCAAACTCGTTCTCTTGTTCCAAATACTGCTCAACAAGTAAATTAACAATACTCGTGACAGGATGTCCAAGTATCTCGCGATGATCAAAGTGAACCCGATTCCTCTCTATACTGTGTTATACACTGGTATACAACACTCTTCTGATGTGTTACTCTGGCTTCCTCACTTCCAAAACTCATACAATAAAATAATCTTGTATTTTCCACAATCCAGAAGAAAAGCAACTTCTTATTTCCCAAGTAGGAAATACATCATAATCGAGATACACAGTGGAATACAAACATCTCAAGCACAAAGCGATAATACAAAACAGATTATTCCACTATTCACAAGTCCTCATACGACTCATCGAACCTCATCCTTGTCTCACTGGGGTTTCGCGGTTCAACCTTTCCCTGCCCATCGCTCAACCGCCGCACCATAGTTAAGGATCGCATGGGCATCATCATACGCGCTGCAAACTCCTCGTGAAACTCCATACCTCCCTTCCTCACTCGCATACGACTCGCCCAGGTGAAAAACGCTCCATGTAGATATTCCCTCACTCAAGCAACTATAGAGCTAAAAATCTCCGGTATTCATAGTTACCACATAACGAGCTTGTGGGACATAAACATCGACCATTGCTTGCTCTTGATTACTGTGTGTAATAACGTAATCCAGAAGATGCCGAGGCAACAAGAGTAGAGCTAGAGGGTACTTGAGCAAAGATTATTGGTTTCCATCTCTTCTTCCCTCTTTCGCTCCTCCTCTCTCCTTCTCCTGCTCCTCCACTTCTCTTCTATGTTCTTCTTCCTCTCTTTGCTCGCTCTTCCAGAAATATCTCTACTCTTTCTCTATTATACCTTGGAGGAGGTCCTCGCCCTACTGCCCTCAAACGCCTTTGGTTCCATTACTCAAAAAAATCCTTAAGACACTCAAAAATCCCACTCGATGAAAAATGCAAGTATGATCTTCTCCTCTATTTAAACACAATTAAACCACACTCGGAGGAGTCGGCTATAATTCATCCAAATTCGCACAAATCAAGTCTCGAATCAATGTCACGCGTGACACACCTTTTAAGAATCAATGTAAAGCGTGATAAAGAAGATCGGTTACTCACCAGCTAAATCCCTCATATCTTAAACACGTGTATGTCCAAAGTATCTTTCAAATCACAATGCAAATCACCGTGTGCTACCAACAAAGAGAATGCCAAATACCCTTCTTTGGCAACTTTTTAAGTAAACTTATTTTTAGATAAAACCAATTCCAATAATTATCTCAACCCGCGACCCTAATCACAAGCAGACTCGCTCACCCTCGCCTCAAAATGTCAAAACCTACTATCGCCTCTCATTCCAAATATGCAACTTAGGTTTTTAACCCCGACTGGAGAGTCTTAATACTTCTACCCGGGCCCTTAACTTTCTGTCTAATCACTACTAAACCTCTAAGTCTAGACATGACTTCTAAACTTAGGCTCAGATCACAACCCGTAATCTCTACCAACCGTGGATATCTCAACCCTACAGCTCGATACCAAAAAGATGTCACACCCACCCCTTCTACCGAGGTAAATGTGGCACCCATCGCTTAAAAATTCCCTTTTAATCGAAACCCGACACCCCTGCTTTTAAACAAAAAGCGCACTCTACAAATCACAATTTACAATTTTTTTCACCAAGTACAGGTTCAAATACATAAATACAATAAATATAATTATTTCTAATTTATGGGTACAACCGCTACAAGATCACTGACACCAATAAGAAGAAAGAAAGAAACGAGGGACCCACTCGCAGCCTCCGGACTCAACCCCCGACTAGCTCTATACTCGATCGTGCAATCTAGGGTCATGCTCCCGCAGCCTACAAAGACATTCAGCTGGTCAGAGTGGCTTAATAATTTCAAATACTAAAAATACAAATCAGATATAAAGTATATAAATACCAACCGCTTAAATAATTTTTCCAACTTTTCCAAAAATACTAGAATTCTAGCAAAAATACATTTTTTTAAAGAACTTTTGAAACATAAATTCATCATAAATCAATGTCAAAAATAACTCGATAATATAAAACCATTCTCAAATCCATAGCCCCGAAAACTCTCCCCGACTTAGCCGGCCGCGACTAGGTCGGGAGCCGCCAAGGTCTCGCATTCTCGACGCTGGCCCATCGGGTCCCGTGTGGTGACCCCCGGGATCCCGATGTATCATCCAATCGTGGCTCTACGCCTCCCACCGATCCCGGACCAATCAACAATCGGTCCACCACGCCACCTCTAAAGGTCGGCCCGTGGGAACCCACTATCGCAGAGTCGGGCCTTTAGCCCGCCGTCACCATCCAAAACCAACATGTAGATGCAAAGAACAATACAAATCAGAGTAAATCATATCACATGGTCCTTATCCGAGACATTCACAAGACGATACATGCATAATATCAAGAAAATCCAACATAAAAATACCATTCCTATTCCGAGAATGAAAACCAATTCCACAAATATTGTTGGTAAAACATTTTTAAAAACGCTCACATGATTTCACAAATCATTCCAAATCAAAAGCATATATAACCATCAAAAAAATAAATACATGAATTGAATAATTAAATCACATATACATGTATTTTTCACTATTCACAACACGTATAATTATACCAAACTCGATGTATCAATACGATTGTCGGAACATCAACGGCAAGTAAATATACGTATATTTTTAACCTTTATACGCAAATTAAACATGATAAAATGAAATACTTAAATAATTATTTCCAAAAATACTAGCCATTAAACAGCTTATTTCAAAAATAATAATAATTAATCAATTATTTAAAAATAATAGCCACTACCAACTCACCCGGTGTCCTTGGGTTAATTCCCTGCACCTGAACTCCCTCCCTAAGCCCCGAACAACACCCAATGTAATAATATAATAAAAAAATAAATATCACATCGAAACCCAAAAGAAAATACAAAAACCAAGAATTGACTCTCTAATTGGGCCCACTTATTCCAATCGGTTAAAACTCGGCCTTGAATAGTTAAATCGGTCTCCAATTGCACTTAAATTAACTTAATTTAGGCTAAACACTGCTGAACCAATTTGAACCAAGATCAATTCCACTGAACCAAGTTTAATTGCACTGAACCAAACTCAATTTCACTGAACCAGATTGAACCAACCCAATTCTTATACAAAAATTTCCTGGACCAACTTGGTTCAACTGAACCCAAATTTTTCTTTGAATTGGTTCAGCCAAAAATCCTTAGCCCAACATCCAAAACCAAGCCCAAATCAATCTCAACCAACTCAAATTAACCAAACAATTCAATTCCAACCACACTCAATTTGATTTGATCAAACCTAGACCAAATTAATTCAATTAAACCCAACCACACCAATTCTCATTCAAACCCAAGTCCATCTCAACTTGATTTGATCAAGCCCAACTCAACCAAATCAATTCCAACTTGGTTTAATCTAATCAAATCAATTGGACTAACTCAACCCATTTCAATCCAACAATCATCATTAACACCTTAATCATCATAATCATCAATTTAATTAACTAAACCAAATTTTTAATCTCGTGCTACAAGAACGCTACAAAGAAATCCGCAAAGTTAACTCCACCAATCCAAGCAATTTCATCATAAATACAAGGTTTTTTTCGACACAAATTTCATCTCAAAACAACACCCTCATCATTCTCATTAATATTTCTTCAAATTCATCAACATTTTTCATCAAATCCAACCATAAATACATATATATACATGCATACATACACATGCCAAAAACAATACAAAGGAAGCTTCTTACCAGCTCAAGTCATCCCTCCCATGAAAGCTCACTCCGACGATCTCCAAGCTCCCTCTCCTTAAAACCTCAAATTTCTTCCCATTTCTTCATTTTTAACCCTCGAGTTATCAGTAGCAAAAAATGGTGGAGAAGAAGATGTAACAACACTCAAGTCTCTAGATTTTTTTCTCCAAATTTAACTTTCAGCCGAAATTTACATTTAGTCCCTCAAAACATAATTCCTTACAAAACAGTCTCTGAAAAACTCACAAATGGTCCCTGAATTATAAAATAGTATTCTCAAAAGATCCTTTCAAATTATCCAATGGTCCTTGAAGTATAACACAATATTTCCATATGATCCCTTCAACTTACCTTTCAGTCCTTGGTTTCCATAAATATTTTATATCAATCCTTTTTCTATTACTCTTTAACCCAAAATCTTTTAAAAACTTTTACACTTAAGTCCTTGTTCTGTCCACTTGGGGTTTCTCAACAAGATTACTCTGTAGAAAATTCTTACTGCAACTGTAGTAATACCCTGAATATATTTTCCAACAGATATGTAAAGGTTCAGGGTATTACAATCCTTCCCCCTTAAGAAAATTTCGTCCTCGAAATTTCCTTAGCATGTATAAATATGATATCACTGAAGTTCACTTGTTCCAAATCTGTTCTCTTGTTCCAAATCTGTTCAACAGTAATTAACAATACTGTGTCAGGATGTCCAAGTATCTGCTGATGATCAAAGTGAACCTGATTCCTCTTATACGGTGTTATACACGGTATACAACACTCTTCTGATGTGTTACTCTGGCTTCCTCACTTCCAAAACTCATACAATAAAATAATCTTGTATTTTTCCACAATCCAGTAGAAAAGCAACTTCTTATTCCCAAGTAGAAATACATCATACTGGAGATACACAGGTAGAATACAAACATCTCAAGCACACAAACGATAATAAAAACAGATTATTCTACTATTCACAAGTCCTCATACGACTACTGAACCTCATCCTTGTCTACGGTTTCTGCGGTTCAACCTTTCCCGGTTCCATTGCTCAACTGCTGCACCATAGTTAAGGACTGCATGGGCATCATCATATGCAGTTGCAAACTCCTCAGGAACTCCATACCTCCTTCTCAATTCTGGCATATGACTCTCGTCTAGGTGAAAACGTTCCATGTAGATATTCCTCAGCTCTGAAGCAACTATAGAGCTAAAATCTCTGGTATTCATGGTTACCACATAACGAGCTTGTGGGACATAAACATCAGTCATTGCTTGTTCTTGGTTACCAGGTGCAATAATAGAACTAGAAGATGCTGAGGCAACAAGAGTAGAGCTAGAGGGTACTTGAGCAAAGATTATTGGTTTCCATCTCTTCTTCCCTCTTTCGTTCCTCCTCTCTCCTCCTCTGTTCCTCCACTTCTCTTCTATGTTCTTCTTCCTCTCAGCAGTACATCGTGTAGCGATCTGCTCACGATGAGGCCGAGAAATCAGGGAAACAAATAATCCACACGGGCGTGTGGAAATTATCCACGTCCGTGTGGAAATTCCGCACGGGAGCGTGTAGCATCCACGCCCATGGAGTTGCCCGATTCCAGCCGTATTTAAAGCCGATTCAGCCCCGATTTTGGTATTCTTTTCTCCATCTTTTCCCCAACTTGAGAGAGGGCTTCGGCTAGGGTTTTGAGGGGTATTGACCAAGGTTTTGGGGAGGTTCTACGGCTCCGACATCGTCATTCCTGAGGAAGAAGGTTGGTAGGGGAGCTTCCGTCGAGGAGTATCCTATACCGAACGAGGGAATCCTTGGACGACGAGTAGAGGACTCTCCGCAAGACCATCAACACGACCATCGAGGGGGTTTCTTTATGGATTCATTGCTTTTACATTCGATTTCTTTGATTGTACTTAGCTCCATGGAGAGCTAAACCCCTAGTGGGTACTTGGGTGATTGTGAACCCTAGGATGTATTCGTTTCTTTGAACTTCTTTATTATGCTTTCAATAAATTGATGTTTATTATGAGTTCCAACCTTGAATGCTTGATTGTATGAACATTTCCCCTAGAGTGACACTAGGGTTGAGAGTTCTTGTTGGTAACCTTGTGAGTGAGTGACACACCACGAGCGTTAGACAAAGCTAGGTTGGAGAGGGTTGAGAGGGTGAGTCGAGAGGTATAGGAGCGTCCCCTTTCCCCTCTGACGTGACAGATTCTACCTCCGTTCCTTGAGTTCTTTGCGGCCATAATAGAGTGAATGGTCTAAGGGATGAACCTCCGCTGGGGCCTAGTTGCACGTGTAATGGAGTGAAGCGTTGAGGAGATCTTAGTATCTAGGGCTTAATTGTGGGTAGGGACCTTCCGCCTGGACCAAAGGGTTAGGTCTATAATTAGGAAGCGATTTATCACTTGGAATTCCTAGAGCTTATTGCAACTTTATTCGAGTGCGAGGTTGAGAGGTTATTTAGTCTCTCCTCCTGGACATGAATAGAGTTAGGCATAGTTGACCTTAGATTTGGGACTATGTATGTAAGGATTTCCACGACTCACCATTGCATTGATTAGGAAGCATAATAGAGAGTTCTTGCACTTGAAGCGATTATCCTAGGTGAAGCATCATCCGAGTACCCCATCTTTATCGATTGCCTTACCTCCTCCTTACTTTTGCTCTCTTACTTGTTGCTTTTAATTGTTGAGAATTGAATCATTATCACACTTATCATTGTTGATACTCCACATAGCTAAGAATCGAATTAAGTGTTTTTACTCCCTACTCCCTGTGGATTCGACCTCGCTCACCCGGGATTATTACTTCGACAAACCCGTGCACTTCCGGGATATACGCAAGGGGACCTTGTCATCATCCTTGCATGATTGCACAGTAGGTTATGTGTGAAAACCAAGGGTAAAACGGTTTTTTGGACTCATTTCATTCCATTTTCTATTAGTAAGGGCATTTTGGTCATTTCCCTTTTTATTTTAAAAAAAATGAATGAGAGGATAAAGCAACGTGGCTGCCTCTCTTTCATCCATTTCTTTCTTTCTTCTTTTTTTTCCATGCTTTCTTTAGATAAGCTTCCGCCCTAACCTTTACTTCACTTGGATGTACTCCACCCAAGTAAGTTGAAAGGCATCCCCAACATCCACGTCCTCATCCCCAGAGCACTGGCGCTGCTGTGGATCTAGTGGTATCAGAGCTATAGTTACTTTTCTCAACGAAAACCTCAAGGTAATATTTACCATGCAGGGGTAAAACCCTTAACAGGGTCCTCAACATGTAGATAGTAAGTTTTATCTTGGTAGTATGACTTTTATTTGATCCATAAACCGTTATCTAAAAATCTAAAAAATGAGTTTTGTACAGATCTTTTGAAAAAAATATTTTGAGCTTAAAAATGAATCTTTTATTTGAAAAGAGTTAATCTAACTAATATAAAGAGTAAGACAAACTGGAGAACACCAAAAAGTACCTGTCTGAAGGACAAGAGGTCCATTTAGGGGAAAAAGAGTGTGGAGGTAAGTCTAAACTCTGAAAGTTGGAAAGGATAAACTCTCACATATTAAAAGATAATCATTTGAATTGTTAAAAATTACTCTTCTAAGTAATTATGCAAAGTGGAACACTCAGGCTTTGGAAACTGAAGACTCTACAAAGGTGGCCTAGTACCGCAGATAAGGAAAGGTTAGTACACTCTAAGACGGTAAGGTTGAACGAGATGATGGAGCATGTCCATGGTGAAAGGAAGTTTACTTTTTCAAAAAACTATAAAAATTAAAAAACCATTAAAAAAACAAAAAAACAAGTTTTTACTTTCAATAATTATGGATCAAATAGAGTTATTTGCCAAGTTTAACTTCTATCATATTACATGTTGTGGATCTTGTTGTTGCATATGAATTCTCTTATTCTCTCTTATTTACTTACAGCTATTTTCTGCAAAGTAGTAGTAACTTTTTATTTTATCGCAAAGTAGAAGTAAATTTTTATTTATCGCAAATTTTTAATATAAAGAAGTTTATATTTTTCCGTAAAATCTTATATAATCAATATATATATATATATATATAATAACTAAAGTGTTAGTTTTATCAACAAAATAAAAAAACAACTAAATATCAATCAAATCAACAAGAAATATATAAAAAAATCAACCAACTTAAATATCAAATCAAAATCAAATATTGATAAAATCAAACAACAACTTATCAATTAAATCTAAATGACAAACAATGATAAAAATAATTAAATGAATCAGATCATCAAAGATACAATAGAGAAAATAATTATAATACAAGTAATATGTACTACAATAATAATATTTATCCTAATAAACAGCATGATAATATTAAGAAACCTTAATATCTTTAAATGAAAAATAAAATAAAAAATAGTCATAAAGAGATAAAAATAATAACGAGAGTATTAACGGTATTAAAGATAGCAATACAAATCATCGAAGAAATAATAAAAGAAATAATAATACCAGAATAAAAAATGGATGTAAAAATGGACATCCAAGTGAAGTAAAGGTTAGGGTGGAAACTTATCTAAAGAGAGATAGATAGTAGGGGAGAAAACATAAAGAGAGAGAGAGAGAGAGAGAGAGAGAGATAGATATATATATATATATATATAGATATATATATTCACAAAAAGATACTTCTTTATTTCATAAGTGGGATGGATGTTTACAAGAGGAGGATGGTAGGGAGAGAAAGGGGATGTGGGTGAGTGATGGGGGAAGTGATGCCTCCCCTCTTACAAACTATGTGCCTTATATAGGCTCCTAGATCCACAGCAGCGCCAACGCTCCGGGGACGAGGACGTGGATGTTGGGGATGCCTTTCAACTTACTTGGGTGGAGGACATCCAAGTGAAGTAAAGGTTAGGGCGGAAGCTTATCTAAAGAGAGATAGAGAGTAGGGGAGAAAACATAAAGAAAGAGAGATAGAGAGATATATATTCACAAAAAGATACGTCTTTATTTCATGAGTGGGATGTATGTTTACAAGAGGAGGATGGTGGGGAGAGAGAGGGCATGTGGGTGAGTGATGGGGGAAGTGATGCCTCTCATCTTACAAACTATGGGCCTTATATAGGCTCCATAACTTAACCCCTAAGTAATCAATAATGTCATGACATAATTCATGACATAATTGACATGACATATTTACAAAACTACCCATTAAACCATGGGTAAGCCCAAGGTTTTACTACAATGAAATCACTATTGCTACAGTGACTTTCCTATTTTACACACTAAAAAAACAAACACCGACTCCTCGGCAATGCTTTCCTATTTTACACATAATCTTTGAAAAAAAATTCATCGGTGAGCTTTTTCTACGAATCAATGCTCCTATTCTCTTCCTCTCAGTCTCTTGAGCTTGGTAAGGCATCGATTCAAGGTTTTCTTCTTGTATTTTCTTCGTATTTAATCATTTTTGAAATATTTGAAACCTTAGAAATAAATCTTGGTTTGAGTTGTTTTTGGGCTCAAATCGAAGCTAGTATCATTGTTATTCATTTTTGTGAATGTTGTAAAGAAATTTTGTGATTTGGTGTTGTAAATTGGTAAGAAATTATTGTTTAAGGGCCGGTCTTCATCAGTAGTAATCATCGCAGCAGAATACGGAGTTACTGTAGCACCAAAAATCGAAGCCCTTCTTATTTGAAATCCATTGGAACTAATTTTACTTCGGTTTGAGGTCGTTTGGGTCCAAAATAACGCTCATTTTTTTCCCTAAAACCCTAGAGTTACATGTTCGACATGTAACATTACATTCGCATGCATTTTTAGTTTCCATTCTTGTGTTCATGGGTTCTTGGAGTCCCTCGCTGATTCTAGGGTGGCGAGGCATCTTCCAAGGGAAGGAAATTGCCGACCGAGTGAACGCGTCTCGAGGTGAAAACGATCGGTTCCGTGAGTGGTTTACTTGTTAATTGCATAGATTTAGTAAGAGTATTATATTATTTCTCTATATGTTTTTATATCTTAAATTTGATGCTAAACCGATTTCATTTGCTATATATATAAATGGATATTTTGAGCATGGAGTTATTTGGCAAAAATGATTCTAGTATACTTATACGCATCTTATCTTGAAAGATACATGCTTACATGTAAATGTATTTTTACATGCAAATGGAATATGGATTGATGTATATTTCGGTACTTACACATCATATGCTTGATTCCTCGAGTTGGAATTGGAAAGAATTGCATTGTGGCATTTGGCTTTTAATGGTGACAGCGGACTTCAATCGGACACTGCAATTTGGAGTTCCACAGTCCTGCCTAATGGGAGGCGGCGTGGTCAACCCTGTTTACCCTAGTCAAGAGGTGCGCGGAGCCTTTAATAGGAGGATTCTTATATGTGAGAAACCCGGGGTCACCACACGGGGATCTTAGTGGCCAACACCAAGGAAGGCAGCATTTGTAAATTTTAAAAGTTTTAAAAACACCTTGGTGGTCCTGTAGCTAGTCACGACCACGATTAGCTTGCGAATTATTTGAGACCAGTTTGTATTTTGCGCGGTGCTCAATGTATATGAAAATTCTACTTACCTATACTATTTATAAATCTTTTTGATCTCTGTTAATTTGTTGAATACTTGGAACTTCTTTTATATGTTACTTGGAAATGTTGTACTACTCACTTATATCTATGCTGACACCACTCACTGGGTAACACATGTTACTCACCACTCTGCTTTCTTCTTTCTCAGACTGCGACGTTGGACTGGGTTCCGCTAGGGAAGCAGTAGAGTGACCTACCTTTTTCCCCTTTGTTTAGGTTGGTGTGCATGCAAACTTTATGGATCCGTTAGACTTGAGTTTTTTGTGTATTATTCCCGTATTGGTCCCTTTTTGGTTGTATTTGGAACCCTTGCTCGGGTTCTGTTGTGGATTTTGTCTCATTTTTCAGTGAGTTGCGATAACAGGTTTGTTTAAGCCTTACGGTGACTAGGAGGTAGGACGTTGTAAGGTCCACTCCTTGTTGTCATGGAGATCGCCACGTGTCCGGCTAGAGTTGGGGCATGATAGTTATAGTACTGTGCATATACTGTATAAATACTGCAGTGATACCATTTATTCACTATTCATGGGTACACTGTGGGAAGATGTCATTTCCCTCTCTTTAAGGGTTATATGGCGGGGGATTTATTAACTTGGTTTGGTTTCGAAATATCTTCCGGATGTGCACATAATAGGAATCTAATTGCTCCATGTGATGTCCGCCAAGTTAATAAATCTTTAGGGGATCGTTAAGCCACCGTGAATCGGTGCACCTCCATACCTATCTCGTCCCCTTAACACCCCATTGTGGGGCGGGCGCTTGTCGCCTTTTGTCAAAAAAGATCTTGGAACTAACTTAGATAAGTCCATGCCCAAGTTAATGGTTGAATCATCTCCATTCTTAGCATGTCTTTATCTATTTTTGCCATTTGTTCTCATTCCATGTTATTCTTTACTAGAGATAACCTCATCTTCATGTGATAGGTTCCCAAGATTATCTTATACTAGCATTAATATAGATTAATGTTATGTATTGTGAAATTTTGTTTTGTTTATTTTTATTTGAATTCTCTATCAAATAAAACCTAGATAATATAAAAATTAGTTTATAATTTTGTATTTTTTATAACCTTTTATCAGTATATTTCTATCTCATTCAAATATTGACCACGAGAAATAGAAATTGATCATGACTTCTTGGTCTATTGGCATGATTGCATCAAGTCTCCTATAGGATGTTTGTATTCTTATTGAGAAAACGAGTTCAAAACTTAGTTTACATAGGGAACCTCCCTTCCTCGCCCAGGGACCAAGTCCGGCGTTTCCTAGGTAAATGTTGTCACTTATGATCCAAAGACGAACCCTCTGGAACCTCCACCTCATCTGTAAAATGAA
Source organism: Dioscorea cayenensis subsp. rotundata (assembly GCF_009730915.1). Taxonomy (NCBI): domain Eukaryota; kingdom Viridiplantae; phylum Streptophyta; class Magnoliopsida; order Dioscoreales; family Dioscoreaceae; genus Dioscorea; species Dioscorea cayenensis. The sequence continues at coordinate 7,473,671 of NC_052486.1, forward strand.
CATTTCAAAAAAGTCAAAAAAAATCTTCAAGTTCCTCAGTCACAATTGATGATGATCTCTGGTATTTTGCCAGGGATTCCATGCATAGCTTTCTCTATACCAAATTTCTAGGAAAGACCTTACCTTTGGACCAAGCCAAATTGGTGCTTGCTGATGCTTGGAGGGGTCTTGGTGCTTTCTTTGTTGCTGACTTCCCCAATGGTTACTACTTCATTGATTGTGAAACTGAAGAAATGCAACATCGCCTCTTGTGGGATGGACCTTGGTCAGTCGCCGAAAGAATCCCTCAGTTATCTCCATGGAAGGAGAGTTTTCAGCCCGCCTTTGAGAGACTTTCAACTGCTGCAATCTGGGTCCAAATTTATCACCTGCTTATAGAGCTCTGGGGAGGTGATATTTTGGAGCTTGTAGCTTCTCAGTTTGAGCGTGTGCTTAAGATGGATGACCATACTCTTAATTGTTCTCGAGCAAAATTCGCTAAGGTCCAAGGTGGAAATCTATTTGGAACAACCTCTAAAAACAAAGGTACATGGATTAAATATGGCCATTATTATGTTTTCGTTATGGTTCTCTACGAAAGTGCCTATGTTTTTGTTATAAGTGTAGTCATGTAGGTCATGGTGAGGCGACTTGTCCCTTTACTGGAGTCACCTAAACGCGAAGTCCTCCATGCCCTCTGTTTTGGTCAAAATAAAGATGGTGTAGAATGACTCGGTGATGCAGGTTGACATGGTAAGCAAGGATCAGGGCGTCCTCGTTGATAATCTCACCCTCTCGAAAACCCTTCAAATGAAAAACGAGTTTTGGATCCCGGTTGAAACCTAGGCGACGGCATGTGGTGTTGCACAATAGGGGTGGTAAACATGGTCGCACCAGAAACCCTATCTCGGATAAAGCCACTAGAAACACTAACTCCGGTAGTTCTCTGGGAGATGATGCTCTAGATCCTGATAGGTGGCCTCCTGTATGGGTTCCTAACCAGTACGTGGCAGAGTCGTCCCGCATACAAGGGACACATGCATGGACTCTAGGCGATATAGGCAGAATCGTCCTTCCAATTCTTCCACTGCCCTTTTGCTCGTTGTTCCCGAGGGTTCACGATGTTTCTTTTTCCCCGTCCCGAGGGCCCCTCATCTCCCTTTAGATCTTTTAAACTGTATCGATGTCCCTTAAGCACCTACTTCGCTAGCTCCCAAGAAAAACCTGCTGATCAGTAAGGTGGATAGCCGCTCGTAGGAATTTCAACCAAGTAGACCTCCACCTTCTCCCAATGTCCCCTCTTCCTCTCGCAAAAAGCACTCGCTCATCTCTTCCGTCTCCTTTCCTTTATCTGAGCAGAGAGACTCCTCTCTAGATCGGCACAACATGACAATGGATCAAGTCACCAGTGTCCTTGTTTACTCTTCTCCTGAGGAACAAAAATTTAGCAAATCCTCCTCTGATGATCTTCAGTCCGTCTAGGAAGTTGAAGATGATATGATCCTTAGCCACTATCAAAAAGATACCAAGACTGAAGCTCTTGCGTGACGAGATATCCCAAAAAGCATATCAAAGACGAAGAAGGGAGAGAAAATCCCCAGTTTCTTAACTCTTCTCTCTCTAGTTACTTTTTATTTTCTAGTTTTTCTATGAATCTTAATATTTTCTCATGGAATTACAAAGGTTTGTCCAACTCCCACACTATGGATCACATTCACTCTATAATGGCAAACAAGAAACCCGATTTCCTTTTTTTGGCCGAAACCAAAGTGACTATTCCTAGAGTTTATCGTTTCTATGATAAAATCAAAATGTGTTAGGATTGGGCGCCATCCCCTCTAATGGGTTTCTGGAGGTATTATTGTGTTATGGAAAAAGAGGCATTGGAAGAGTCACTCCAATTGCAGAATCTAGATTAGCCCTGCATCATGTGATCTCCTCCAACGATGAGGGCGTGGATTCTCTCTACGGTCTACAACTCTCAATCCTCTCCCAGACATAAAGACCTTTGGAATTCTTAAAAACTCTCTCATCTTTCTTCTCCTTGGCTCCTTAGTGGCGATTTTTAATGGCATCGTTGATTCCGAGGAACACAAAGGGAAAGTGTTAGAAATTATGCTTCTTAGTCCTTATATTTTCTAATTTCATTATTAACAATAACCTCCATGATTTTTGGTTTTTTAGGCGCGAGGTTCGTAAGGTGTAACTACTAGCGGGTGGTCTTGCTCGGTGATGGGCAAGACTTGACCGGGTTTCTCGTAAACTCCAAGCTGGCTCCTCCACTACCAAAAACTTCACAAAACCATCATCTTCCCAAAACTAATTCGGACCTTTCTCCAATGCTGCTAAGTGTCCTTAACCCTACCTCTTTTGTTAAGAACATTTTCCGTTTTGATAACTTTTGGCTTGATTATGATGATTGCCATAATAGTGTACTTAATGCCTGGTACAATATGTCTTCTACCTTCTCTCCTATGCATTCTTTCATGCATTGCATTTCTCGTACTAAATATAATCTTTGTAGGTGGAAGAAATATGGATTGTGCCACTTGGACAATGAGCTTGACAACATCCAAGAAGAGATTAAAAATGTTGAATAGGAGGATGCTTCCCACTCTTGTGATTGGCATGCTACTTGGCTTCATGCTCTGTACAACCGCCACAATGCCCTCTTGAGGCAATAGAACATTTACTGGGGGCAAAGGGCCAAGATTCAATGGATGACAAAGGGGGACAGAAACACCAAATACTTCCATGATTTTGTTAAAATTCGGCAACACAAAAACAAAATCAGAGAAATCAAGGATATTTCAAGTAACATCTATACTGATCAAATTGATATGGAAAATTGCTTTATTAATTTTTATCAGAATCTTTGGTCCTCCACTTCCTCCTATTCTTTGGAATCTCTTTTTTATGCCCTCCCAGATGACCTTCTAGTGTTCAATGACTTAGACATTGAGAGTTTAATTAGACCTATTTCCAAAAGAGAAGTCTATTAAACCCTAGCGCATGCCAGAACTAGGATTAAATTCTAAATAAATAGATAATTAAAAGTTATACCTTTTTTTTATGACAATTCGAACGCACCCCTTGTTTTCTAAAAAAATCAAAAGGGACGTAAATCGCGACTCCCCTCTACTATCACGTACACAAGAATGCCTTTGGAAATCAAGCGGTATGCTAGTATCTCAAGAAACAACACTTGTTTCATGATTCGAATAGCAGCACCAGATTCAAGACAAAAAGGGGTTGTAGGCGCTGGCGACTGAGTTCCGTGACGAATTTGACAATGTGCCAAGGGAGAAGAGTGGGTGGCGGCAGCTAGGGTTTCTTAAGAGACAATCTCTCAATTACTCTATTTTTTCTCTTTTTTCCTCACCACTTCACATTAGGGTTAGACCATCTATTTATATTGGAAACCCAAAACCCCTAATTGATGAAAAACCCATCACTCCTAATCAAATTGGGAATCTCTTCTTTACTTGATTAATTAAACCATTTTAATTAACCAAATCGATTAGATTCGATCAACACTTAATAAGGCCTAACCGAATAAGCTATTCGCTCCACCTAATTTAGGTTTTTCACCAAAACCCTTAATAGGTGGTCAATAAGTAACAAACATCTGCACCTTTGATCTCGGCATTCTTAGTGTCACGATCCCAGTAGGTCCATTTAACATTGGCAATGAGCTTAAACAATTTTAACGTTCATAAATCATAATTATTTTTTAGCAAGATAATATGATTACCTAATATTAAAAGAAGGCCAATTTCGAGAATTAACAGAACCTATCGGAACCTCATACAATCCTTTGCCACTGAATATCTTAATTAGCATATGGCATGGAGTGGGTCACCCTTATTTTAATGCTAATTAATTTCTTGATCTCTTAGTGAACCGACTAGGTCAAGTAAATGATAACTCTTATTATTTTCCTGGAGCGTGGTCACATACTACTCAGTGTCACTAATCAAGTGGCCGGTGATATTCACTCTCTTTATAGAGAGGAACAATTCCATCACTTCACTCATGCCTCTCAACATGAACCACAATATGTCCAAACATACCTGTACTTGCCACTCAATTATGAATGACGTTAGGCGTAAGTTAAACCATGTAAGGATTCATCCGAGATCCATAATGATTTCAGGTCGAAGAATTCATGTACAAGAATTGCTTGAGAAAAACACTTATGACTTTACAACCATGTAGTGTTCTCAAGAGCGGATCAATTCAGGTACACTGTTCCCTAACATGTATCTATGTCCTTTGATTGATATCCCATATCCTATGACCCGTAAAACAAAGCCATATCTCATTAAAAAGACATACTAGTCTTTAATTTATTTTTCATTCCCATAAAAATAATCGACTAGGGATATTTAGAATATTGTTCTAGTTTATGCTTTATGGTTTTACTATCCAAATCACGCATTTGATAACTTGAGTGGAACCAATATTCAAGGATATTTTATCTTATTAACTATGCAGTAAATAATAATAGATAAAACGATGCCTCATAATAAATTATCCAAATAATAAGAGTTCTATATAATGTATTGGGGCTAGGGCTTACACTAATGTACTTTCTCCCTGGACGTGGCGCTTATGACAACATATTCACAGCCAGGAGATTTCCATTGCTTGAAATTGAGTGATGTCCAGCAATGCGTAACTG
>NC_052486.1:7479333-7559228 GCF_009730915.1 Dioscorea cayenensis subsp. rotundata
ATTCATAAAAGAGCTACGGATTTCTCCTTGGTGTAACACTTTAGCATGAAAAACAATGGATTAGATCTCAAACATACCCAAGCATAGAATTAACAAGTAATCATCCAAAATACATGATAAAACCCCCAAGGTTCACCAACACCCCGTGGCCTTGGGGGTCTGCGTGTCATCATCTCACAACAAAGCATACAATCAGCAAAACATGAAACAAAGACATAGTATGACACCCCTAGATGAAATGGTGAAGGATGAGGCGAGAATATGCCTAAATGACGCTTTCCGCCAAAGGAATGCCGAATGACGCGCCTCTAGCCGCGTGTCTCCTTCCTTCAAGTCGTGATCGATCTCCCCTTGAATGATGCTGCCTTTGCCTTGAGAGCCTTGGACCTTGGGCTTGAAATGATCTTCAGCTTTCTTTGCCCTTCTTCCTCCCCAAGGTCGCTAAAATCTCCCAAAATGATCTCCCAAAAGTCGCCACAGCAAAAAGTCCCTTAATCAGCCCTCAAAGTGAGTATATGTACGAGGCATACGTGGGTCAGATAGGGGTCGTATGTCAGTGACAGTCACTCAGAAACCCTAGATTCGCTCCATACTGTAGTATACGGCTCCATGACGGCGTATGCTCGGTAGTATGGAACCGGACGTAACCCCCAAACTCAACTGCGTCAAGCATACTAGATACTACTTCTACACCGGTAGTAATGTAGTAAGGAAATTTCGCTTTCTTCTCTTTTGCCAAAATGATATCTTCTTGTTTCTCCATGGCTTCCATATGCCCTAAGCAAAGCACACACAGACTTTATTAAGCGCCAAACGGGCATCAAACTCATGTACACATGCAAAGCGCCACGATATATATATGAAAACACCTACATTTAGACACTTATCAAACATCCTCTATTCTTGCCGCTTGCTTGTCCCTCAAGCAAACAACTCATGAAAACAAAGAGACGAGAAGTATAAATGCACTACCTTTTGGCTCTAGCTAAATAAGTAAGATTCCAAAAGCAAAGGATACTGAAACATAGATGTTGAGTTATGAGTCATTAAGCTTTAGCCAATAAAATATCCCTCGTCTCACCCTAATATGTATGTGCAGTGCAAGTGAATCCTTTATCTCATTCTCGCTCGATCTCGGCTCCAGTTAGCTCAAGGACTTTAAATAAGCATGTACCTTCTAGATGCTAACTCACTCCACATACATGTTAGTCACCAAGTCTTAAACCACTAAGTGCTAGCTCAACACAAGTAAGATCCTTCCTAATTCTATAGCTTGAAACTAAATCCTTTCTTTTCTATTCAAAACCTTTGATAGGTACTCACAGAGTTCTACTAGGAGTATTTTCAACTCAATATTCAACATCTCGAGTCCACTCAACGAGACTGCAGCTGGTAAAATTATTTTGAAATCTTTCTAGAGGATGCATTACGTCGTTAGGCACAAAGAGCCACCCAACCACGATTACAAACTAACATAGACGTATTCATATGCCTCATAGCAAGTAGGAATACTCGGCTATAGACCCATTTCTCTCACTTTCACTCTCACCCCAGGATCACATCTTCGTAGAAAGTACACTACATGCCACAAAACCTCGATTAGCTCAACAAGACTTAGAAGTTCTTAAGAAAAACATTGAAGGATAGAACTTAGTGTTCTTAAGGCCAAGCACTCAAAGTAGTGTGTTAGCATACAAGAGAGTTAGAGTAGTCACAATGGCCATTCCTTTGCATCGGCTACATTTAATGCACAAGACAATACTATGTAAAGTAGCAGATTCAATAAAGCATAAAAACAAGTAACTCTACATCCATCATTAATCCAAGCTAAAAGAATCTCACGAGAATGAATAAAAGCCATCATTGGTAACACTAGCATGTAAACAATGTTCCTAAAACATGAAAATGCACCCACCCCTCACTACTCTAGTGTCGGTACATTGCACAAATGTACTACCCAATCATGAAAACACGCAAGAAGGGTCACTGCAAATAATAATAGAGGAGGAGGGAAAACATGTGGTAACTTCCCTCGAGTTTATCTGTGTCTGCCGTGGAGCGACCGACAAAAGGTGTGGTGAGCAATACACGCCTCTGGTCTCGACCTCCATTTCGAAAAACTAGGAAAGCTCACCAAACTCTCAATGCATCCGCGAGGCAGGGAACATCATCATCTCCACAAAAATTCACAAACTACAAACACAAGGGAGACTAGGAAAAGTCAACAAAAATACATAGATGAAAACACAAATAAAAGTTCAACACAAAGAGTCAGAGGAAGAGGTCCATGCCAACTCAACAAAACATAATACAAACATGGAACAAAGTAAAGTAGATAAAAAGTGTCCATGTGCTCAAACGAGCCGCCACTCATCAATCAAACTGTGCTAGCGGTGGTGGCATGGTATGCGTGTGAGTATGCGAGGCGTAACCATGGTGTATGAGGTAATGAAACGGTGAAAATCGCCTCGAGTTTCCGTGGGCTGGCCACACCTCCCTCAAGGACCGCTGCGAAGCCGGTCACGATCCTTCGCGTCAGCGACGCATCGCCCCTAAATCTCCCTCAATCGGCCCCATGTCGAAGCCAGGTAATGCGAGTGGGGTAGGAACGTAAAGCGCCTGCAGCTCGACTGCAGCTTTCCGTCGCTCACCGATCGACTCACCAGTTGAGCTGCGCGCGCTCGGCCTCGGCGCGCCGAAGAACCACCAAGCCATAATCGTCAGACGTAAAGCTCTTCCCGAGGGGTGCCAGTCTCCTACAATAGTCATGCCTCTCGCCCGCTTCAAACAAACCCATGCCACGATCAACTGGTCACATAGGGCCTACTCACGATAGCCCTAATCGAGTATACGTGAGGCGCCATGAACTGCCATCGAGCAAGGTAGCCAAGGTGAGTGTCGCCTCAAAGATGCCATAAGCATCGAAAGATATCGGATTGGGGTGACCACCCCTTGCCATCGTCCGCCGTCATAGCAGAGACTGCAATCAAGGCATGAATGGAACGATGTAAGCCGGGTCATTTGGACCATGCGTGAGGCCTTTGGGTCGAGATCTTCACCCGCCAAAGTTGCTCCAATGGTTGCTCCTACCCAATTCTTCACTGGAAATCAAGCTTAAGACGCTTACGTCAGCAGTGGATTTGAGAAATCATCATCATATATCCTGCTAGTCTTGGCAAAGTCCAAATGATGCATAGTGCGGCTTCCTTCCAAAAAGCTTGAAACGGATGGTGACAATCTTCTTATTCCGCGACGGATTCTCCATCTTGTCGCCAAAATGTACCAAGACCTCCAAGGTTAATTGACGGAAGGTTGGCTCAGTAATGGCAAAAGAGTTTATCCCAACAATTGTGTGAGAGCCAATCCCCGCACTTGACTTGAACCCAAGGTTGTCCACAAGTTCCCAATCAAGATAGCACAAAGTCCTCGAATGGTGTCTTCAATCTATCTATCTCTCTCGATGGTGGGACAATTTGAAGACGGGTTCATCGGGTAGAGGATGGTTCGGTAGTTCTTGGCGCTTGAGTACAGCCTTTTAGTGTTAGGCATCCCTACAATGAAGAGAGAGACTTTGATCAAGCTCAAAGGGATACAAGATAACCTCAAAATAACATGGTAGAGATAGAGTAGACTAATGAAAAATTGGCTTCGGGACCATACGTCAGCAGAAATGCAAGTGGTCACTATTCACACGGCAAGAGTCTCCCTATACCATGAAATCGAAACATTTGTACATAAATTTGAATGAAAATTCATTCACAACATTCACATCATCCAAATCAAGCAAATTACAAAGAAAATTCCACGCAAAAGTCTCAAGAATGCCCTAAAAATGGAAAGAATAAAAACTAGGGCATTGAAAAAGATACCTGACGAAAACCTTGAGAAAAACAAGCTTTTAAACTCGGTAAGATCACTAGATCAAGTCTCCAATGGATTGGGAGAAGTCTGGAAGAAAAATGAAGACATTCGCCAAGAATCGAGAGAGAAAGGGAGAGAAAATTTCGTGGAGTCAAGAGAAATGAGAGGTGGAAGAGAGAGAGAGAGAATGAGAGGTCTAAAGGGGAAGCCGGCCTACTATTGTTTGCATACACGACCTCGTCGCATGGGATGAGATGAGGGTAAATCCCTCGGTCAGACACCCAAATGACTTGGGATCGTTTGCCCTGACTCAAGTCAGATGGGGGCCGCCCAGTGAGCATGCAGCCATCCCTGACCGGCTCAGGGTCGCCTTAGATCGCCTCCATACGCCCAAGATGGTCGTAAACCTTTAAAGGGCAATCAAAACCATGAAAACCTCGCCTCTTAAAATGATGTAAAATGAAAAAGAAAGCTTGACGACTCTCCAAAAACGACTAAAATGAATAAAACGACGATCTAGCACATAAATTAACACCTACACATGTGTTTCTCAAGAAGTTGCACAAATATACCACAATAAAATGATGAGAGCAATGTGCCAAGTGTATGAGCATGAACTTATTCACAAGCAAACAAGTCTAAGAAATAGTAAAATTAAAAATGAACTAAGAACTAAGAATACGGAAAAATGCAAACAAATGCTCTCGAATGCTTTAGGTTGCCTCCCAAGAAGCGCTTTGTTTAACGTCACTGCAGCCCCGACGCATCTTTGTTCCTACCTCATGGTGGTTCAAACAATCTAAGCCACCCCGCCTCTTGTAGTGTTGCTGGAAGCAAAAGTTTCAATCGCTGCTCCATTGACTTTAAAAAGTGCCCTCTTTCCGGTGAGTTACCTCGACCGCTCCATGGGAAAGACTTGAGTGGACTGCGTATGGGCCCCGACTCAACGTGATCTAAGCTTCCCGAGAAATAGCTTTCTAACCTTGAGTTGAAAAAGTAGAACTGGATCGCCTCGTGAAATTGCTTAGGGTGCTTGATGCCTGCGCCGTGGTACTCTTTTACCTCTCTTTGAGGAGTCACGAACTTTCATATGCGGAGCGCCACTCATCAAGTTCATTTAGTTGGAGTTTTCTGCAAACCCACGCGAGAGAAGAATCAAGATTTCCCGAAACCTTTATCGCCCTAATGCCTTTCATGCTCAAGCTCATGGTAAATGGCACGCTTTTTCCATAGACCAGACGATATGGAGTGATTCCAATAGGAGTCTTGTAAGCTGTTCTGTAGGCCCAGAGGGTGTCATCTAGATGTTCTGCCCAATCTCTTCAGTTTTGAGACACAGTTTTCTCTAGGATTCGCTTTAAGTCCCTATTGGACACCTCTACTTGCTCGCTGGTTTGTGGATGGTAAGGTGTTGCCATTCTGTGGGATACTCCGTAACGCTCGAATTTTGCAAAATCTGGGCATTACGTAAAATGAGTGCCTCTCACACTAATGATTGCACGCTGGCTACTAACCCGAAAATAATTTCTTTTAAGAATTTTTACGACCACCCTCGCGCTATTTGTTTGCAAAGCCTCGGGCCTCCACCCACTTTAGACACATAATCAATCGCCATGAGGATAAACTTGTATCCTTGGGAGCTTGGAAAGGGTCCCCATAAAATCAATCCCCCTACACATCAAAAACTTCACAAAGCTTGGTTCCAATTTTGGGGCATCTCATCCTGCGTAGATATAGTTGCCGACCCTCCGACATCTCGTGCATGTGATTGAATGAATTTTTGTGTGTCTTGAAATATTGATGGCCAATAGAAGCCCGCGATCAAGAATCTTTTTGGTCGCTCTATTTGCATCATAATGGCCACCGCTGGTCCCGAGTGGCAATGTTTCAAAATACTTAGACCCTCCGCCTAGAGACGCATCTTCGAGCAACCTGATCGGAGCACACTCTAAATAAGTATGGATCTTCCCAAATATAGTGTTTAAGATCAGAAAAGAATTTCTTCCTCCGTTGATATGTAAACCATTTCGGGATGACCCCACCAACCAAGTAATTAGCAAAATCGGCAAAACCAGGTGGTTCCTTCTCTTCAACTCCCTGAATATTATACTGTGATGCTCCCTCGTGGAATGAGTCATTAATGTCCTTTTCTCTTACAGCTTCGGGCTGTGGGCTTCTAACCGATAGATGATCGCGCAGTAGATTCTTCGCCTCCCCGCTTATCCTTAATCTCAAGGTCACACTTGAGCAACAAAACCCACCTTATCAAACGAGGTTTTGCATCTGATTTGCTAAGTAGGTACCAACGCCGAATGATGCAAGTGTACACCACAACCTTAGAAAGAACCAAATATGACCGGAATTTATCAAAGGCAAAGACCACGGCAAGCGCCTTTTTCGGGTGGTAGTGTAATTCAGCTTGGGCAAATCTGCTAGAGTCTTGCTTGCGTAGTAGATTGGGTGGAAATGTTTGTCTCTCCGACTGACCAAGCAGCCCCTAACCGCAAAAATCACTCGCGATCACACATCAATTCGAATGGGGAATCCCAATCGGGAGCGACCATGATGGGTGCTTGGATTAGCTTCTCCTTGAGCACCGTGAAGGATGCCATGCAATCAAGTTATTGAACTCGAATGGGACATATTTTTCCAAAGAACTCCTTGTTAGGGCCTAGCAATTTTTGAGAAAATCCTTGATGAATCGCCTATAAAACCCCGCATGTCCCAAAAACTTCTTTATGGCCTTCACAGTAATTTGGAGGTGGTAGCTTTTCAATGGTAGAGATTTTTGGCCCGTCAACCTCAATTCCATTTTTTTAGAGATTTTGTGGACCCAAAAACTATCCCTTCTTGGACCATAAAATGGCATTTCTCCCAACTTAGCACCAGCATTAGTCTCTTCACACTCTATAAGGACCAACTCAAGGTTCTTGAGGCAAACATCAAATGAATCACCCAAGACTGGAGAAATCATCCATGAATACTCCATAAAATCTTCCACCATATCCTCAAAAATGGCCATCATGCACCTCTGAAGGTAGCTGGGCGCTGTATAACCCGAAAGGCATGCGGCGATAAGCAAAGGTGCCATAGGGACAAGTGAAGGTCGTCTTTTTCCCTGATCTTCGGGCGAGAGGGATTTGGAAATAACCCGAGAACCCATCCAAAAAGCAATAGTAAGAATGTCCAAACTAATCGCCTAGCATCCGGTCAATGAATGGTAGGGGAAAAATGATCTTTTTCGGTGTGCGCCATTTAGTTTTCTATAGTCGATACATACTCTCCACCCTGTAGAGTTGCACGAGTTGGAATCAACTCATCATTGGTGATCACGACCATCCCCCTTCTTTGGAACCACCGGACGGGCTTACCCACTCACCGTCCTCGACATCGGGTAGATAATGCCTCGCATCGAGTAGCTTGATGATCTCGCCCGAACCACTTCCTTCATGTTTGGGTTGAGTCTCTTTGGGGGCAAGGCTCGCTTGTGTTCATCCGTCATTAGAATTTTTGTGAGTGCAAACCCGACTGGATTTATTCCTTTTATATCCACAATCTTCCAAGCAATCGCGCCTTGTGCCTCATTAGCATATCCACCAATCTATTCTTCTCGCTCGCTTGATAGGTTTGCAGGAGATGATGACCGGAAGTCAGCGATTTTCTCCCAAAAAGCATATTCAAGATGGTCCCGTAGTGATTTTAACTCCAAGTCGGATGCTTCCTGCTGATGGCGAGAACTCTCTGCTCCAAAGCCCATCACCCTCGTCTCGACCCCTCGCAATATCATCGAGTTGTTTTCGATACCATGGACACCAAACTCACAACATCTAGTACCACATCCGAGACTTTCATGTCAGATATACTCGAGGTTCCACATCGGATTCCTATACCAATGCTAGCATCTCGCCTATTTCAGTACAATCCTCCAGAGTGGGAATCATGGCAAATGGATCTCCCACCTCTAGTCAACATAAAATAGCTCTGCTAGTGACATGTTTTTCTCCACTACCGATGGGGCACCACTTTCTCCAAAAGTCTTAAACACCCTGCGCGCGCTCACTTCCATCATAAGCTATACTAGGGTCCCCCGATAGTAAAAGTGCGTCTAGACAATCATTCGGAAATTGTGAAACATGAAATTGGACTAGGGTCCCCCGATAGTAAAAGTGCGTCTAGACAATCATTCGGAAATTGTGAAACATGAAATTGGGCTTGCCCATTAATCCAGCCGTCAAATCTATATACGTAGTCTTCCAACTTGATGTTCGGATTTGCCATGTATGGTGTAATCAAGGTCGATGGATTCGAACGTGTCATGCATGTAACCTTGCACAACCAAGAAAAATTGATAGAAAGTTAAGATCAAGGGAAAAGAAAAACAACAAATGAGTAAAGAATGAAATGGCTAGAGTAATAATCTAAAAGTTTCCTAGAATTCCTTAATGGTCCCCGCAACGGCGCCTAAAAACTTGATCGCTTCCCGCAATTGTACTGGATCGCCATAATACCTGCGTGCAAAGACACGAGGATCGTATTCCACGGGCTAAGGGATCTCCTATTACTCCTTCTCGAGCTATTATCTAGCCTAAGATCTTAAGTGATGGATTTACTCTACTAAATACAAATAAAACTAAACACAAGATTTGCTAGCAAATTAGAGAGAACAAGCAATAAGCAAGCAAGAGAATCAATGAAGTGCAAAGGCCTATGGATGTGGATCCCTTGAGGGGTTATCATGTAACATGGATGATGATTTAAAGATGCAAGGGTAAATTGGACCATGAGATTCCAAGATTAGAACAACCCCACTTCTGGGCGATTGAACCCTAATCCCATACGAACATAGATAGGAATTTCTTCCAAATCTACATTCCTACGATTGCATTAAGTACAAGGAAATCTCGCTTTAGGAATAAACCTACTCTTCTTCGGATAAAACCTACATGGAGGGCTACCAAACACCCAATTTCTGCGTGATGATACAAGTATCCCCTTCTAATCCATTCATGACCTAATACATGCGAGCAAGTCACATCTACATGCATCATTCATAAAAAGAGCTACGGATTTCTCCTTGGTGTAACACTTAGCATGAAAAACAATGGATTAGATCTCAAAACATACCCAAGCATAGAATTAACAAGTAATCATCCAAAAATACATGATAAAACCCCCAAGGTTCACCAACACCCGTGGCCTTGGGGGGTCTAGTGTGTCATCATCTCATAACAAAAGCATACAATCAAGCAAAAACATGAAACAAAGACATAGTATGACACTCCCTAGATGAAATGGTGAAGGATGAGGCGAGAATATGCCAAATGACGCTTCCCCGCCAAAGGAATGCCGTCAATGACGCCTTCTAGCCGCGGGTTCTCCTTCCTTCAAGTCGTGATCGATCTCCCCTTTGAATGATGTTGCCTTCTTGCCTTGAGAGTCTTGGACCTTGGGCTTGAATGATCTTCTAGCTTTCTTGCCCTTCTTCTCTCCCCAAGGTCGCCCAAAAATCTCCCAAAATGATCTCCCAAAAGTCGGACAGAAAAAAAGTCCCTTAATCAGACCCTAAAAGTGAGTATATATACCCCCGAGGCATACGGGTCAGTATAGGGGTCGCATGGGGGTCGAGTAGCACCTCGGAAACCCTAGATTCGCGCTCCATACGGGGTGCATACGGCTCCATACGGCCCCTCGTGATACTCGGGTAGTATGGAAATCTGACGTAACCCCAAATCAATCCATCAGCATACTAGATACGGCCCCATACTCGGGTAGTATGGGGGTAATATGAAATTCTGCTTTTCTTCTTTTGCCAAAATGATATCTTCTTGTTCTCCATGGCTTCCATATGCCCTACAAAGCAAATAATAGACGATTAAGCGAAATGGGCATCAAACCTCACAAAATACATGCAAAGTGCATGCGATATATATATGAAAACACCTACATTTAGACACTTATCGCCCAACATGAATAATGGTCGCTACGCTTTCATCGTAGTATTGGCCCAGAATACTTCCGAATCCATGCTTTCATCGAGGTAACGCAAACAGGCACACATTTACATCATGGATAGCTTTGCTTCTTCAATAATGGACATGTTGGTGGAGATCTTGTTCTATATGCATAAGTCAAAATTCTTGAATGTGACTGTCCTTGTGCCTCTCCAAATAGTTGTGCTAACTCAAATACGAGAAGGTTGGCACACATTCCCGCATCTCGAACCCGACCTATGTTTTCGCGTTTGAACCTTAGCAAGATTTCCTCCAAATTGGTGCATTACGACCCACATTGGCTTCTTTCTCTCATAATCATCTCATAACCCTACCTGCATGAAAGTAACATAAATACACACATATTAGCGTTAAAACCTGAGAAAAGTAATGTTCAACACAAGAAAAGAACATTTCATATTCTTATCGCACAAGCACTTATCAGAGCCACCTCGTCTTCTCCAAAGGTTCCCTTGTCAAACCTAGGGCACACCTTGCCGAATCAACACCAATAAAAGTTTCCCCAATAGTTCTCCTCCAAAGGAACTCAATTCGAAGGCCGTAGAACCGCTCCAAAAACCTAGCAAAAGCCTCTACAAACCTTAGCCGCCACTTCCTAGAAGATGGGCAAAAGATAGGAAAAAAGATCCCCAAATAAAACTCTGAAAATGGTATTTATAAGGTTGGAATCAGGCATCCACATAGGCATATGGAATTTCCACACGGCTGTGTGGATTTTCATGTATTTATTTCTTGTGCTCTGTGAACGGTAACTACTACAGTGATTTGCTATGGAAACTACTACAGTACTTCATCGGAATGCTCTCGAATCCACTATTTTCATCGAGGCCACATACATGAGCACACATCCATGTGGTAGAACATGTCGCGTCTTCAATGAAACCACGTTGACGAAGCTCTTAATAATATTGCACAAGTTGGAACATATGAGTGTGACTGCCTTTGTGCCCCTCCACATTGTGTATTCACTTGAGCACAATGGAGGTTGGTACACACCCACATGTCTTTGAGCATAACTTGTGTCTTCATATTTGTTTAATCCTAGAACCTCATCAATAATTGCGTCCATGATCTACTTTCGCTTCCTTTTTTCAAACCTTGTCTCCACAGCCCTAAATGCACAAAAGAACACAAATACACATGAATGAGCTATAAAATCTGATAAAAGTAATGCTCAATGTAAGAAAAGTATAATTCATATTACTTATACACAAGCACTTATCATGTACTCGGTTGCTTGTTGCATAATGATCCCCAGAGGCTGCATCATGCATCTGCTTGGTAGGTATGTTTAGTCTATTAGAAAAAATCTTGATTTGCATCCATTCCATAATTTCAGGCCGTGGGTACTTTGTCAGCATTTCCTTGTACCTTTCCCAAGCGTTGTATGAATATTCGGACTCAAACTATGTAAAGGAGGAGATGTTGTTTCTCAACATAGTGATCTTCACAGAAGGAAAATATCTTGTAATGAAGGTATCTTAGGTTTGCTTCCATGTTGTCAGTGACCCTTTCAGCAAGGAATTTAGCCATTGTCAAGCCCTTCTTCGCAATGTGGATGGAAAGAGTCGAAGGCGAACGGCCTCCTCAGAGACGTTGTTCACCTTTAAAGAATCACAAATTGATAAGTGATTGAGTAGACATATGTTTTGATATGTTTTAAATGTATTGAGCATCATTTTTACCATGGTTAATGTCTCATATTGTGTATTTGGTGTTCTTTTGTGCAATTAGGTTATGAATGCCTTGAAGAGTTAAAAGGAAGCAAAGAAAGGCTATTAAAACACAATGTTGGGAGTTCTTGTTAACCTCAAAGACCAAGATATGAGAGGAGTTTATGAACGTGGAGATGTGTGCCAATTTCCAAGGAGATTTAAGCTAATTTGCTAGTTAGAAGGGCACAAAGGTAGTCACATCTTCATGCTCCTTCTCTTTGTGAAGAATGCAAGACCTTTCAAATGTTGATTGATGATAAGTGCTTGTGTATAAGTAATATGAAGTATTCTTTTCTTACATTGAGCATTACTTTTCTCAGACTTTATCTCTTATTCTTGTGTATATGTGTTCTTTTGTGCATGCAGGGTTGTGGAGATAATTATGGAAGAAAGGAACCAAAAGCAGATCGTTTATTCATTTGTTAATGAAGTCTTGGAGTGAACAAATGTGAAGATACAAGTTGTGCTTAAAGACATGTGAGTGTGTGCCAATCTACATTGTGCTTGAGTAGACATGCTAATTGGAGGGTCACAAAGGCAATCACACTCATGTGTTCCGACTTGTGCAATGATAGCACGATCTTCGTCAATGTAGTTTAGTTGAAGCTGTGACGTGATCTACCTCATGGATGTGTGCCCATCCATGTGGACTCGATGAAAAGTGTGGATTCGGTAGTGTTTTGGTGAAGTACTGTACCATTTAACTATAGAAAATCCCTGCAACAAAATCACTATAGCAGTTATTGTTCACAGCTCTCAGGAAATCAACTTCTTGAAATTCACACGGGCGTGTGGAGATGCCCGATTCCAGCCCCTATAAAAGTTGTGATTTCAGACGTTTAATAGGATCTTTTTCCAATATTTTTCTCATTTTTCCCCATCTTTGGAGGCGCTCGGGACTAGGGTTTGGAGAGGCTTTGGCTAGGTTTTTGGAGTGATTCTACGGCCTTCAACATCACATTCCTTCAGAAGAGAGTTATTAGGGGAACTTTCATCAGCATTAATTTGGCGAGGTGTGCCCTAGGCTTGACGAGGAAACCCTTGGAGAAGATGATGAAACTCTACAAGACCATCGATACGGACTATGAGGGGGTTTTCCCTATGGATTGCATGCTTTTATATTCAATTTCGTTATTAATTATATCTTGATCCATGGAGAGCTAAACCCCTAGTTGGTATTTGGACTTGTAAACCCTAGGATGATTTTGTTTCATTGATTCTTATTTTAATTCTTTAACTGATGTTTTAATTGAGTTCCAACCTTGAATGCTTGTTGTATTGTTTTTCCCTTAGAATGACACTAGGGCTAAGAATCTATCTTGGTAATCCTTATGGATGAGTGACACACCATGACAGTTAGACAAAGCATGGTTGGAGAGGGTCAAGAGGGTGAGTCGAGAGGTAGCGGAACGTCCTCTTTCTCTTCCGATATGATTTATCCTACCTCCACGTTCCAAGAGTTCTTTGTGGTCATGATAGAGTGAAGTGCTAAGAGACAAACTCCGCTGGGGCTTAGTTGCACAAGTAATAAAGTGAAGCGTTGAAGTAATCCTTAGTGCTAGGGCTTAATTGTAACTAGGGGCCTTTCACCTGGACCAAAGGGTTAGATCTATACTAGGGAATAGGGTTTATCACTTGGAGTCTCCAGAGCTTCTTGCAATCCCATACAGTGTGAGGCTTCGAGAGTATCCCTTTCCGATGTGGCATAGTGTGAGGGTTAGTCATGGTTGACCTTAGGTTTGGGATCGTGTGTCTTAGGATTTCCATGACTCATTAGACATCAGTTAGGAGGCATAATGGGGAGTCTTGCACTTGAAACAATAATCCTAGGGTGAGCAATGTCCGGGTGCTCCATTTTTTGTCTATTGCCTCTCCTTATTCCCATTGCATCTCTTTTTTCTTTTCTCTATTTTCATTTGCACTGATATTGTTCACACAACTCTTGAATCATATTCACCATAGTTAGTAGAAATTCTAGTGTTTCTGAGCACTATTCCATGTGGATATGACTACCCACTCACCAGGGTACTTTATTACTTCGAGAACCCGTACACTTACGGTACACACAAGCAAAGGAGTGTGTCAAACGATGAAGAAAAGTCTTTTAGCCTACCACATGGACGTGTGCCTGACCATGTGTCATCAAGAGAAAAGTGTTTAGACCGTGGTTATGAAAAGTACTATAGCTAAGTAATGTAGGAAAACATTGTAGCATTGTACTGTAACAGTACTATAGCATAATTACTGTTCATGTGACTACGTGAAAATTCCTGCTAGCCATGCGGGCGCATGAAAAATCCACACGGGCGTGTGAGGGCATGTGGCAGCCGTATTTTGTAACTATAAATAGGTTGTTTGCCCTATTCTTTGGAGACTTTTTCTGGGCTTTTGGCGAGCACTCTAAGGGTAAGGCGGCTAGGGTTTTAAAGGAGGCATTTGAGGATAGGAGCAATATTTGCAGGACCCTATATCACTCATCCCATGTTCAAAATGAGTCCCGATCCACTCATCGAGGCGAGGAAAAGATCGCACTCCCAAAGACCATTAGGTTTGGTCACTCTTCGCATGATGGGCATTGTGAAACGCATAGGTTCAAGTGGATATGCATTAGTGGATTTGTTGTCTGAGGTTGATGAGGAGCCCACTGAGGCAACAGAGGCACCACTTGCGGGCGAGCCCATGGTCACTCAAGCTAACACTGCAGCATAAGCCGACCCTGAGTTATCTTCCACCCGAGTACACGAGCGCCTGGCTCGACTCGAGGCTGCCATGGCTACCATCATCGAGAAGCAGGCATGGATTTTAGAGTGACTTGATCATATTCAGTGGACCCTTGATGAGGAGGTCTCATCTACTTTCGCACCAGCACCCGTGCCAGCACCAGCATTAGCACCAGATGGCGATGCTTGAAGTGTCATACTCATAAGCCCTTTATTTTATTTTCTTTATGCTTTTATTTGTTTTGTTCATATGTTTTTGGAATTTTGTACTTAAAAGGCTTCGCCTTCTGAGTGTTATCTTCATGTTTGTGTTTTGTTCGCGAGTATGTGCTTTATTGTCTATTGGTATAAACTCGTATTTTCTTTTCTATTTTGTTGAGCTTCACTAAACCCCTTGTATTCTGTGCAGATGGGCTTGAGAGTGATGTTAATGATGTTTTAGTATTGGACATGATTATGTGACCTTGTCACATGGTCGTGTGAGCTTCACAACCTGTACAACATGTCCATGAGTTAGACTTCACCAAACATTTAATAAGGAGTTAAGAGAAGTATTATTTTAATTGTATTCCCACCAACATTTTGCTTCCATTGATGCTATGTTTATTTTGCCTATATGCATACATTGAGAGCAATGTACATCTTAAGTGTGGGGGAGGGTTCACCGTGTACATGACTTTTACTTGTGTTTTTATAAGCATGCTCTTGTTGCCAATGAAGGTTCACCTTAGGGTTAATAGTTTAATTCTTAGTTTTTAGAGTTTGTAAACATTAGATTTTATCATGCTCTAGTTTTTATCCAATTTCATTGAAAATTTTTGTCCGATTGTTTTTTGTGCACTTTTCATACTCATTAGACCTTTGAAAACTTGAGTACATTGTTTTTGGGACTTTAGTATGCTAGTTTTTATTTTTGGAAAAATCAAAAATTGAAAAGAAAAAAATAAAATTTGGCAATCGTTTGTGTTTGTACATAGGTGGAAAAAGCTACCGCCTGTGATGTATGTAGCTATCTCATGGGATGTGTGAAAGCTACCACCCTTGGTAGAAAGGGCTACCACCTCAAAAGTGTGAAAGCCACTTTGGGAATGGGCAATCTTAGAGGATTGTGTGAAGCTACTACCTATTCTTTTTGTTTATAAATAAGTCCCGTGTTAGTAAGAACTTGGTAGTGGACATATGACAACGCCCTTTTGTACGATGAACCGCGAACGCAAGTGTTTGTCGAAATAATGATACCTTCGTGAGTGTGTAGTCGTATCCACATGGAATAGTGATTAGAAACACAAAGATTGCTATTTAACTAGAATGAAGATGAATTGATAGTGATGTGAACAAAAATCAGCTGAGAATGGAAATAACTAAAGAAGAAAGAAGAGAGATGCAATAAAGATGAGATGATAGGCAATTGATAGAAAGTGGGGCACCCGGAAATTCCTCCCAATAGGATAATTGCTTCAAGTGCAAAACTAACTATTATGTCTCATAATTGATACCTTATGAGTTGTGAAAATCCTAGAATACACGGTCCTAAACCTAAGGTCAACCATGACTCAACCCTACACTATGCCCCCAACGGAGAAATCACTCGCCTCAATACCTCACACTGTGAAGTTGCTTCAAGCCCTGGGACTCCAAGTGATAAATTGATCAGATCGCCCCTTGCGCAGAACCCGCAAGTGCAATCGGTTTATCAAAGTAAAAAATCCCTGATGAGTGGGTTATTGTATCCACAGGGAATAGTGAATAGAAACACAAATGATCGCTACTTAACTAAAATGAAGATGATAGTGTGGATAAAATCAATGTGAACAAGACTAAAGACACAGAAAGAGAGGCACCTATAAAATGAGAGAAAAAGGTAATTGATAGGAAAGTGGGGCAATCGGACATTGTCTCCTAGGTTATTGATTTAAGTGCAAGACCAACTATTATGTCTCCTAAATGATGCTTAATGAGTCATGGAATTCCTGAAACACACGGGTCCTAAAACCTAAGGTCAACTGCGTGACTTACTCCACACTATGCCCCGGTGGAGAAATCACTAAGTCTCAACACCTCACACTGTGTATAGTTGCAAGAAACTCTAGGAATTCAGGCGATAAAACCCTATTCCTATATGTAGATCTAATCCTTTAGTCCGTGAAAGACCCCTAGTCATAATTAAGCCCTATATACTATATCGATTACCTCAACGCTTCACTCTATTGCTAGCGAATCTAAGCCCCTGTGGAATTCCTCCTAAGCACTTCACTCTATTGTGACCTGCAAAGAACTCTAGAAAATATGGGAGGTAGGATAAATCATCACGAGGGAAAGGGATGCTCCGTATTTCTTGACTCGCTCTTTCGAACCTTCTCCATTCCAGGCTGTTGTCTCATTCCTCATAGTGTAAAAGTCACCATCCACAAAGGCTACTAAGATGGACTCAACTCCTAGTGTCACTCTAAGGGAGAAATCATTCAATGCAAGCATTCAAGATTGGAACCCTAAGAAAGACATCAATTAAGGAAAACATAATAAAATGGTCAATGAAATAATAACATCCTAGAGTTTCATGTCCAAGTAACCACTAGTGGGTTTAGCTTCCCCATGGAGCAAGATACAATCAATAATGAAATTGAAAGTAAAAACATGTAATCCATAAGAAAACTCCCTCGAAATTTGTTTTGATAGTCGTGGTGGAGTAGCCTTTGTCCTTCCAAAGGACCCCTTTTGTAGAGCCTAGGGCACATTTCACCGTGATCGATCTGACAAAAACTCCCCCAACAACTTTCTTCCAAGAGAAATACGTTAGACGGCCGTAGAATCACTTCAAAACACTTGGCAAAGCCCCTCTAAACCCCTAGTGCAGCCCTCCCAAAAAGTTGGAGAAAAGATGGAGAGAAGAATGAAAGATTGATCCCCATAACCCAGTACAAGTCGCGGCTTTATAAAGGGCTGAATCGGGCATCCACACGGCATGTGGAATTTCCACACGATCGTATGGGATTTCTGGAAATCTGATTTTCATGGGTTGTGACATAGTAACTACTACAAGAAATTGTTATAGTGATTTTCATAGTACTCCGTCAAAATACTCCCCTAATCCACACTTTTCATTAAGGAAACATAAATAGGCACGTGTTCATGCCATATATCGTGATCGCTCTTTAATAAAATGCCATATTGGTGAAGATCTTGTTAACATTGTATAAGTCACAATACGAAATGTGATCGCCTTTTGTGCCCTCCAAACCATGTAATTTCTTGAGGGCATGAGGTTACACATCTCACATATCTTCAATCACAACTTGTGTCTTCTCGCAGGCTCACTTCAAGATTCCATCAACATAAAACATTCATAATCTACTTTCTATTTCTTTTCTTCTTTATTTGGCTCCACAACCCTATATGCTAAAAAGAAATGTAAAACACATGCATTAAAGATAAAATCTGATAAAAAGCATTGCCATCATAAGAAAAGAATAATTTGTATTCTTAGTACACAAACACTTATCAAACTCCCACACACTTAAGCTTTTGCTTGTCCTTAAGCAAAAATAAAACATTGAAGCATAGAAGAAGGAAATATTTAAAGTGCTTGGCTTTAGGTTCACCAAAGCATGCAAGGGAAGCATCTCTACAAGTAAGGGAAATTTTCAACACTAAATAGGAAAAATCATTTTATCTAAAAACCCCGAATAAAAAGGATAACAAAACCGGAATTGTAGTGTGTGAACTCTACCTAAGTCAACCCAACGATACTCTCTCAAAGTTCTACGTGAGTAAGGGACTTATTTATCTTACAAAACGAATACAAAATAAAGAGATGGTAGAAGCTCATCACGGTGATTCCTCCACAGGTAGCCTCCTTTCCTCAAGAGGCCGCTACCACCTCTAGTTGCTTCTCACTCATACTATGAGATAGCTCTTTCCTTCATTAGGCATAACTAGGTATCCGCTTCAGGAGAGTAGCTTCCATACTCTATAGGTGATAGCTCCTTTCCACCCCTAAATGCACGCACTAAAAATAATTATCTCTTTTCATGTTTTTAGCATAAATAACACAAGAAATACCACTAATTAGTCCCTTAAACGTTGAACTTGAGTTTCCAAAAGAGTTTAAGGAGCGAGAGCAAACAAGTGTCAATCGGGCAAAAATTCCTAAAAATCCAAGTAAAAACTAGAGCATGAAAACATTCAATGATGAAAACTCTCCAAAACTGAAGAATACAATCATTGCAACTAAGGTGCGAACCACCATTGGCACGGTGAGAATGCAAGATCAAAAGCATAGGTGTAAAACATGTAATGTGAACTCCCTCGACAGAGTACATTGCCCTCAATGTCACGTACTAATCACAATACTAGTATATCACTCAAAAATATATGTGGGAGTGGGCAATTGAAACAATACTCTCTCAACTCCTAATGGTGTGTTTGATGGAGCATACATTCTGGAGTTGAGTTCCCAATGGTTTGTAGAAGCTACCCACGACCCAAGTGTAAAAATACATTGACTGTGTGTCTCAGTGAGTAATCCTCAATTTCCATACCGACAAGACCATATACACACATACACAAGGGATTCAGTTGAGTTCAACAAACAAAAACAACTCGGTATATAAAAGTAAAAGCCAATGAAATAGAACTCTAGACAAAATCAAAAAGATAAAAACTTAGAGGAGATCCTTTCTATAGTGTACAATGTCCAAAATAAAATATGAAAAATTGATAAGTGCTTATGTGATAAGAATGCGAAGTGTTCTTTCCTTATGATAAGCATTACTTTTATCTGGTTATAACACTAATATGTGTATATTTATGTTACTTACGCATATAGGCTTGTGTGTGGGATCTAGAGAAAGAAGTGAATGTAGATAGTGAGTGTACCATTTGGAGGAAATTTTTGAGAAGGTTCAAAATGGAGACAACATAGTCAGGGTTCAAGATGCTAGAATATGTGTCGACCTCCCTCGTATACAAGCCCGCAATGATTTGAGGGCTAGCAAAGGCGTCGTATTCTAAGTATTCCGGCTTGTGTATATGTAACAAGATCTCCACCAATGCGCCATTCATTGAAAGAAGGAAGCGATCTACGATGTAAACGTAGCTACCTATTTACGTTACCTCATGAAAGCATGGTTTTGAGTGTTTCGGACCGGTACTGCAGTCAGGGTTCACAGTAAAAATATTGTAGCAAAATACATGCATAGTATGTACTATTCACAGTCGGCCAAAGTAGGAGTTGAGCTAGAGAAGCCACACGGGCGTGTGGAAATTCCACATGCGCCGCGTGTGGAATATCCGGATTGTATCGACAGTAGTTCTGATTCCAGCACCTTTAAAAGCCGATTTTAGCTCGATTTACGTATCTCCATCCTGCCCCCAACTTGGAGAGGTCGCAGCGTTAGGGTTTTGAGAGGTATTGGCTAGGGATTGGGAGAGGGTTCTGACGGCTTTTGACATAGTGCTCTATTTGGAAGAAGGTTAGTGGGAGAGTTTTTGTCGGCACCGATCCGGCGAGGTGTATCCCAGGCCGGACAAAGGGACGTTTGGACGAGTAGAGGACTCTCCACAAGACCATCATCACTACTATCGAATGGGTTTTCTATGGATCTATTGCTTTTACATTCTGATTTCATTAATTTGTAATTAGCTCCATGGGAGAGGTAAAACCCCCACTAGTGGGTACTTGGATTGTGGAACCCTAGGATGTATTCGTTTCATTGAACCTTGTTATTAGTGCTTTCATTAATTGATGTTTTTATTGAGTTCCAATCTTGAATGCATTGATTGTATGAATACTCCCTTAGAGTGACACACTAGGGTTGTGAGTTCTTGTTGGTAATCCTTGTGAGTGAGTGACACACCACGAGTTAGGACAAAAAGCTAGATTGGAGAGGGTTGAGAAGATGATTTGAGAGGTGAGAGGAGTGTCCACTTTCTCAAGTGTGATTTATTCTACCTCCAATTCCTCGAGTTCTTTTCATTCATAGTAGAGTGAATGGGCCAAGAGATGATCTTTTACTGGGGCTTAGTTGCGAGTGCAATGGAGTGAAGTGTTGATGTGATTTTAGCATCTATGGCTTAATTATGGCTAGGGACCTTCCTCCGGACCAAAGGGTTAGGTCTACATACTGAAGAGGATTTATCACTTTGGAATCCCTAGAACTCATTGTAATTCTATACTGATGCGAAGTCGAGAGATTGTTCAATTTCTCTTCCGGAGCATGTATAGGGTTAGGCATGGTTGACCTTAGATTTCGGACTATGTATTAAAGGATCTCCATGACTCATTAATGCATTAGTTAGGAAGCATAATAGAGGGTTTTTGCACTTGAAACAATTGTCCTAGGCGGATCAATATCCGAGTACCCCATTTATATCGATTGCTTTATCTCTCCTTTACTTGTGCTCTCTCTCTTGTCTATTTTACTTTTGTTTGCATTACATCTTGTCACACAAATAACTATTAATATTTCGCTTAGTTAAGAAACAATTTAAGTATTTTTACTCCATACTCCCTGTGGATACGATACCCATTCACCTGGGATTTTATTACTTCGACAAACCCGTGCACTTGTGGGACACACGCAAGGGGCGTTGTGAAGTTTTTGGCGCCGTTGCCGGGGACTAGGCGTTTAGAGATACTTTGCACTTTGTTTTCTTAGCTATTCATTTATTCATTTTATTTCACATCTTCTTTTCTATCATCGTCCTGATTTGTTTTCCTTTTCCTTGATTATTGAAAAATGATTGACATGCCCGAGTTATTTGACACTACCACGGGAATGGTTGAAAATGTGGAGCAAAAAGTTCAAGTGTTTGTCACACAGACACACCCGTCTACTTCTTGCAAGAGCCAGATACTATTCAATATTTTGTGGAAGAATCAGTTGAAGAGTACATTGCCAGAATTCAAGAGCGGGACTGCGAACTAAATAGTGTGCTAGATCAGTTTGAGAGATTTGCATTGGCATCGATGAGTGATCACTTAGAAGAAAGTCTGGAGAAAGTCCTCAATCAGCTTGACTCGTCTTATCACGATCAAAGGCAGGAACTTTTCTCTATGGGTGTGTCGCTGTCGATGGGGGAATTGAGGAACTCTGTCATAGACACTGGCAAGGTGCTTTTCGCATTTGGATCGTGTATGCTTCACAACCCGCTGGAACACCACTCCCCAGCGAATTAGCTCTATCAAATGCAACACTAGGAGTCGGGGAGTATTATTTTGATTGCTTCTCCAGCATTTATTCTTGATTTATATACATCATTAGTGAGCTTGCATGTGATATATTGGGGTCAATGTACAACTTAAGTGTGGAGGGGAGTTTCATAGTGCATATCTTTTTATATTAGTCTTGATTGTTATACATGCTCACATAGCCAATGACGGTT
Organism: Dioscorea cayenensis subsp. rotundata; assembly: GCF_009730915.1. Lineage (NCBI taxonomy): Eukaryota > Viridiplantae > Streptophyta > Magnoliopsida > Dioscoreales > Dioscoreaceae > Dioscorea > Dioscorea cayenensis. The sequence goes on from NC_052486.1 coordinate 7,501,024, forward strand.
CACCTTAGTTACAATGATTGTATTCTTGAGTATAGGAGTTTTTAACATTGAATGTTCTCATGCTCTAGTTCTTGCTTGGCTTTTTAGGAATTTTTACCCGATTGACACTTGTGCACTACTCACTCTTTAAACTCTTTTGGAAACTCAAGTTTGATGTTAAAGGAACAAGTTTTAGTTTTGATTATTATGTTATTTTGCTGAAAACAGATGGAAAAATGAAAAGAAAGAACAAAAATAGTTTTTGTTGTTTAGTTGTGCTTGTTGGGTGGAAAGAGCTACCACCTATGATGTATGAACCGACCTCATAAGTCGGATACTAGTTAAGCTCCTAATGAGATAAAAAGCTATCTCATGGGATGTGTGAAAAGCTACCACCCGGTAGAAAGAGCTACCACTCGAAAGTGTGAAAGCCACCATTAGCGGCCGCTTTGGAAAGAGCTACCTTAGAGGATGTGTAAGCTACTATCCTTTTTGAATTTTTGTTACCTTTGTAGATAAATAAGTCCCTTTTACATAGAACTTTGAGGAGTATACTTTGGGTTGACTTGAGTGAGTTCACATACTTACACGATTTTTGGGTTTTAGCGTCCTTTTTATTCAAGTTTTTAGCTAGAGCATTGATTTTTCGTATTTAGTGTTGAAATTTCCCTTACTTGTAGAATGCTCTCTTTGCATGCTTTGGTGAACCTAAGGCCAAGCACTTCCAATATTTCCTTTATCTATGCATACAATGTTTTAATTTTTGCTTGAGGACAAGAAAAGGCTTAAGTGTGTGGGAGTTAGAAAAGTGCAGAATGCGAAGTGTTCTTTCCTTATGATGAGTATTACTTTTATCATGTTTTAATACTAATATGTGTGTATATGTTACTTTCATGCATATAGGTTTTGTGAAGCTCGAACCTTAGAGAAATAAGCCAATGTAGATCGTGGAGTGCACCATTTAGAGGAAATTTTGAGAAGGTTCAAACGTGAAAATATAAGTTTGGTTCAAGATGCTAGAATGTGTGCCGACCACCTTGTATTCAAGCTAGCACAATGATTTGGAGGGCACAAAGGCAGTCACATTCTAAGTATTACGGCTTGTGCATGTGTAATAAGATCTCCACCAATGCGGCCGTTCAGTGAAGAAGCAAAGCGATCTACGATGTAAACGTATGCCCGTTTACGTTACCTCTATGAAAGCATGGTTTCGGGAGTGTTTCGGACCAGTACTCTAGCATGGTACTACAGTGAAATACCGTAAAAAATACTTTAGCAGGTACTGTTCACAGCCGGCCAAAGTAGGAGTTAGCCAGAGAAGCCACACGGGCGTGTGGAAATTCCACAAGCTCGTGTGTAAATTCCACAAGCCCGTGTGGAATATCCAGTGGGCCGTGTGGATTCTCAATTCCAGCCCCCTTTTAAAAGCCAATTTTAGCTCGATTTCGAATTCTTTTTCTCCATCTTTTCCCCAACTTGAGAGAAGTCTTCGGCTAGGGTTTTGAGAGATATTGGCCGGGGGATTAGGAGAGGTTCTACGGCCTCGCCATAGCGCTCCTGCTTGGAAGAAGGTTAGTGGGAGAGTTTTTGTCGGCACCGATCGAGGCGAGGTGTATCCCGAGCTCTGACAAAGGGACATTTGGATGAGTAGAGGACTCTCTACAAGCCCATCGTCATGATAATCGAAGTGGTTTTCTATGGATCTATTGCTTTTACATTCGATTTCATTGATTGTAATTAGCTCCAAGGAGAGCAAAACACCCTAGTGGGTAGTTGGATTGTGAACCCTAGGATGTATTTGTTTCATTGAACCTTGTTATTATGCTTTCATTAATTGACGTTTTTATTGAGTTCCAATATTGAATGCATTGATTGTATGAATACTCCCTTAGAGTGACACTAGGGTTAAGAGTTCTTGTTGGTAATTCTTGTGAGTGAGTGACACACCACGAGAGTTAGACAAAGCTAAATTGCAGAAGGTTGAGAAGATGATTCGAGAGGTAGCGGAGTCTCCCCTTTCCCCTTGATAAGTGCTTGTGTGATATGAATGCGAAGCGTTCATTCCTTATGTTGAGCATTACTTTCCTCAGTTTTCTACATTAATATGTGTGTTTTTATGTTACTTTTACGCGGTAGGGTTGTGAGGCCGAGTATGAAGGAAATGGGCCAATGTGGATCATAATGCACCTATTTTGGAGGAGATCTTGTTAAGGTTCTAACGCGAAGACATAGGTCAGGTGTGAGATGCTAGAGTGTGTGCCAACCTCCTCGCAATCGAGTGAGCACATCTATTTGGAGGGCACAAAGGCTGTGACGCTCGAGCATTCCGACTTATGCATATAAGAACAAGAGCCCCACCAACATGTACATCATTGAAGAAGCAAGTGATTCACGACGTGAATGTGTGCCCGTTTGCGTTACCCCGATGAAAGTATGGAATTGGGAAGTTAATCAGGTCAAAAACTGTAGCAGAACACTGTAGCAACACTGTTCACAGCCGGCCGAGAAACCAGAGAAACAGAGAATCCACACGGGCGTGTGGAAATTATCCACGACCGTGTGGAAATTCCGCACGGGCGCGTGATCCGTACACGCCCGTGTAGTCGCCCGATTCCAGCCCTATTTAAAGCCGATTTCAGCCCCGATTTCAGTATTCTTTTCTCCATCTTTTTCCCAACTTGTGAGAGGACTTCGGCTAGGGTTTCGAGGGGTATTGGCCAAGGTTTTGGAGAAGTTCTATGGCTCTGACATCGTGATTCCATTAGGAAGAAGGTTGGTAGGTGAGCTTCGATCGAGGCGTATCCTATACCGGACGAAGGAATCTTTGGACGACGAGTAGAGGATTGTCCACAAGACCATCGACACGACCATCGAGGGGGTTTCTTTATGGATTCATTACTTTTACATTCGATTTCTTTGATTGTATTAAGCTCCATGGAGAGCTAAACCCCTAGTGGGTACTTGGATGATTGCGAACCCTAGGATGTATTCGTTTCATTGAACTTCTTTATTATGCTTTCAATAAATTGATGTTTATTGTGAGTTCCAACCTTGAATGCTTGATTGTATGAACATTTCCCCTAGAGTGACACTAGGATTGAGAGTTCTTGTTGGTAACCTTGTGAGTGAGTGACACACCACTAGCGTTAAACAAAGCTAGGTTGGAGAGGGTTGAGAGGGTGAGTCAAGAGGTACAAGAGCGTCCCTTTTCCCCTCCGACGTGATAGATTCTACCTCCGTTCCTCGAGTTCTTTGTGGCCATAATGTAGTGAATGGTCTAAGGGATGAACCTCCGCTGGGGCCTAGTTGCGCGTGCAATGGAGTGAAGCGTTGAGAGGATCTTAGTATCTAGGGCTTAATTGTGGCTAGGGACCTTCCATCTGGACCAAAGGGGTAGGTCTATATTTAGGAAGAGATTTATCACTTGGAATCCCTAGAGCTCATTGCAACTCTATGCGAGTGCGAGGTGTTGAGATTGTTCGATTTCTCCTCCGGGACATGTATAGAGTTAGGCATAGTTGACCTTAGATTTGGGACTATGTATGTAAGGATTTCCACGACTCACCATTGCATTGATTAGGAAGCATAATAGAGAGTTCTTGCACTTGAAGCGATCATTCTAGGTGAAGCATTATCCGAGTACCCCATTCTTTATCGATTGCCTTACCCTCTTCTTACTTTTTGTTTGCTTTCACTTGTTGTTTTTTTATTGTTGAGAATTGAATCAATTTCACACTTATCACCATTGATATTCCACATAGCTAAGAATAAAAATTAAGTATTTTTCATTCCCTACTCCCCGTGGATTCGACCCCGCTCACCCAGATTATTACTTCGACAAGCCCGTGCACTTGCGGGATATAAGCAAGGGGACCTTGTCACCCCTCAAGTGTGATTTATTCTACCTCCAATTCCTCGAGTTCTTTGCAGTCATAGTAGAGTGAATGGGCTAAGAGATGACCTTTCACTCGTGCTTAGTTGCGAGTGTAATGGAGTAAAGCATTGATGTGATTTTAGCATCTAGGGCTTAATTGTGGCTAGGGACCTTCCGCCTGGACCAAAGGGTTAGGTCTACATATACGAAGAGGATTTATCACTTAGAATCCCTAGAACTTATTGCAATTCTATAGGAGTGCGAGGTCGAGAGATTGTTCAATTTCTCTTCCGGAGCATGTATAGGGTTAGGCATGGTTGACCTTAGATTTTGGACTATGTATTAAAGGATCTCCACGACTCATTAATGCATTAGTTAGGAAGCATAATAGAGGGTTTTTGCACTTGAAACAATTGTCCTAGGTGGATTAATATCCGAGTACCCCATTTATATCGATTGCTTTACCTCTCCTTTACTTGTGCTCTCTCTCTTGTCTATTTTACTTTTGTTTGCATTACATCTTGTCACACAAATAACTATTCATATTTCGCTTAGTTAAGAAACAATTTAAGCATTTTTACTCCATACTCCCTGTGGATATGATACCCACTCACATGGGATTTTATTACTTTCGACAAACCCATGCACTTGTGGGACACACGCAACGGACGTTGGAAGTTTTTTTGGCGCCGTGCAGGGACTAGGCGTTTAGAGATACTTTGCACTTTGTTTTTCTTTTGCTATTCATTTATTCATTCTATTTCACATCTTCTTTCCTATCATTGTCCTCGATTTGTTTTCTTTTTTTCCTTGATTATTGAAAAATGATTGGCATGCCCTGATTTCTGCATTCTTTTATCCACCTTTTCCCCAACTTGAGAGAGGACTGTGGCTAGGGTTTTGAGAGGTATTGGCTAGGGATTGGGAGAGGTTCTACGGCTCCGACATCACGCTCTGTTTGGAAGAATGTTAGTGGGAGAGCTTTCATCGGCACAGATCGGGCGAGGTGTATCCCAGGCCGGACAAAGGGACGTTTGGACGAGTAGATGACTCTCCACATGACCATCATCACTACTATCGAAGGGGTTTTCTATGGATCTATTGCTTTTACGTTCGATTTCATTGATTGTAATTAGCTCCATGGAGAGGTAAACCCCCTAGTGGGTACTTGGATTGTGAGCCCTAGGATGTATTCGTTTCATTGAACATTGTTATTATGCTTTCATTAATTGATGTTTTTATTGAGTTCCAATCTTGAATGCATTGATTGTATGAATACTCCCTTAGAGTGACACTAGGGTTGTGAGTTCTTGTTGGTAATCCTTGTGAGTGAGTGACACACCACGAGAGTTAGACAAAGCTAGATTGGAAAGGGTTGAGAGGATGAGTCAAGAGGTAGCGGAGCGTCCCACTTTCCCTCCGGTGTGATTTATTCTACCCTACAATTCCTCGAGTTCTTTTGTAGTCATAATAGAGTGAATGATCCAAGGAATGACCTTCCGTGAGGGCTTAGTTATGATTGTAATGGAGTGAAGTGTTGAAATGATTTTAGCATCTATGGCTTAATTGTGGCTAGGGACCTTCCGCCTGGACCAAAGGGTTAGGTCTACGTATAGGAAGGTTATTTATCACCTGGAATTCCTAGATCTCATTGCAATTCTATACGAGTGCAAAGTTGAGAGATTGTTCAATTTCTCCTCTAGGACATGTATAGTGTTAGGCATGGTTGACCTTAGATTTTGGAACATGTATTAAAGGATCTCCACGACTCATTAATGCTTTATTTTGGAAGCATAATAGAGGGTTTTTGCACTTGAAACAGTTGTCTTAGGCGGATCAATATCCGAGTACCCCATTTATATCGATTGCCTTATCTCTCCTTTACTTGTGCTCTCTTTCTTGTCTCTTTTACTTTTATTTGCATTACATCTTGTCACACAAATCACTATTTATATTTCACTTAGTTAAGAAACAATTTAAGTATTTTACTCCATACTCCCTGTGGATACGATACCCAATCAACTGGGATTTATTACTTTGACAAACCCATGCACTTGCGGGATATACACAAGGGGTGTTGTCAAAAATGAAATACAAAATCATAAAGAAACTAAGAGAATTACGCATCAAGCATGAGTGTCTACGGCGGTCGGCTCTACTACTATTGGTGGTAGCGATGCTGTAATAGGTGGATTGACTAGTGTTGCAGCAGGTGATGGTGGTGAAGGAGATGCCTGAGGGGTCCTCGGTCGCATTATAAATGGTGAGGCCGCGTCTTTTTCTAATAGCTGCTGTAGGATGTCGAGACATGACATCACCTGGGCATCTTGCAAGGCTTATGTGCTCGAACCTTTGTAATCTCGGTCTATAACACCCCTACAACACACTCAAGCCTCTCAAAGTGATCATAGGCTAGAGATGTGGAGAACATACGCACTGGTGGCGGCTCCTGTGCTGCAGCTTGTGTCTAGGCCTCTAAATGCTCTGGCTGAGGCTCCTGTGCTGGCTGAGACCCCTCGGCGGCGTCATCCTCTCCCTCAGCTATCTCACGGGAAGGCATAGCCAATATATACACTCCAGGCCTGTACCTACACACCAACCCCATCAATCTCATGGTATCAAGGTCAAGCGGTGAAGGAACAATCATCTTCTCGGCCCCCACGTATGGCGCCCCGCACTCCATGCCCATGATTAGTATGGTAATGTACGGGCTTAAGAAGGTGACACCAACTATGATATACTGGCCTTGGTGTCGCATATACTCGGCTAGCATGTGCCCCAAATGATTCGGCTGACTCTATACCATCGAATGTAGATACAGTAGCTCTTGTCGGCTCAGGACTCTAGTACTATCACCATGGCCATTAACCCGACCTACTCAAAATGGCGTGAAGATAACAATATGCAGGTTGGGAAAGGCACGTGGCTTTTGGACAACCCCGGCTCCCTCATCGTCCTTGGTCGCATAAAGAGCTATAAGCTCTCAAGGAGTTAACATACTCGGGTAGTTAGTCAAAGGTGCTCGTACTCCTCAGGTGCCCATAAAAAGTCTCGTCATATAGGCCCAACAGGGATCAAAAAAACCCGAGTGATGCTCATAGCATAGTGATGTCCAAGTACCCTGAACTTTATGGCATCAACACTGTCAATCTAGCGTAAGATCAGTCGAACTCGAACGATGACAGAACCTCAAGTGTAAGTGCATGGATGGCTGGCTCCCTGATCAACTGTAACTGCCACCAACCACCCACTAATACGAGATCCTCAACCTCATTAGCTAACTCATCTTCCTGCTGTATTTCCCGCAATGTACTCATGTCTAGGAAGTGATACTGTCCAAACCTAAGCTTCGATAATCTCTCAAATCGGACCTGGTGCTCGGGGATAGCGAACCTCATATACTCAGACTAAGAGATGGCTCACGTGGACTCTTGTTAGCTTACTTCTTCAATTGGGGTGCCATATCTGTAAAAATTAAAGAAGAATTAATCAAAGATGCTCATAGAGTAACAACTCGTAAATTCACACGGTCTTGTAGAAATTCCACACGCCCATGTGGATCCACGGGGCGTGAAAACCGCGTTACCCTTGTGCAAAAATTTCAAAAATACAACATCAAATCGCTTCTAACTCTTTCTAGGCATGTATAGACCATCTAATCATAAAAATGAAGCAGCGTTAACCCTTTTAATCAATTAAAATCAAGTATTGCGAAGAGCAGAGAGAATGAACGTTTACCGATGAGATGAAGATGAAAACCATGAAAATCGGCCGGAAAACTTGAGTAAACTTCTTTAAATCAACGGTACACGGTCGGGAGAATGAGTGAGTGTGTTCTCTGAAAGATTTGGAGTATGAAGGTGAAGAAATGTTAATAGATTTTAAAGAAAACCCCCACCTCTTGGTGTTCTGCACATCCACACTGAGTCGTGGAAATTACCCACGCCCGTGTGACTCCACGTGAAAGAACTTCGATGGCGATGCATACACGCCTACGTGTGCTCTTAGAATAGCATACTACATCTCTGAATGCATCCACATGGGCTTGTGGAAATTCTCCACGCCCATGTGCAGGACCCATAGGGGTACTCACAGAGGCATTCACACACTGTGTCTTCTCTGGATAGAGGAGAACTCTTTGCAGGAATTCACTCGGGCGTGTGTCATTTACCCACACCTGTGTGTAGTTCATAGGGTCAAACATAGGGGCAGACACACGCCCCTGTGTCTTCTGGGGATAGCTCTTTGAACCTCTGCAAAGAAACACACGCCCATGTGGAAATTCCATGTGCCCGCATAGGCTGCAGGAATTTCCACACGGGCACGTTGAATTTTCATGCGGTCTCATGAATAGTAATCTACTGCATTAGTGCTGCAGTAAAATGCTACATTGTTTTGTTGCAGTACTTATCTACAGTACTCTTCACAAATGCACTCCAAACATTCTTCTCTTGAGGCCACATGGTTGGGCACACATCCATGTGGTAAGCGATAAGACTTTTCTTCATCAACGGATCTTTGAGAGGTCTTGGAATCTTGACAAAGAGAAGGAACATGAAGATGTGACCACCTTTGTGCCCTTCCAACTAGTAAATTAGCTTGAATTTCCTTGGAAGTCGGCACACAGCTCCATGTTCATGAACTCCTCTTGTGTCTTGGCCTTTGAATTGCACAATAACTCCCAACTTTGTGTCTTCATAGCCTATCATTGCTACCTTTTAACTCTTCAAGACGTTCACAATCTAATTGCACAAAAGAACATCAAATACACAATATGAGACATATACCATGGTAAAAATGATGCTTAATGCATGTAAAAAATATATAGAAATATGTCTACTCAAACACTTATCAGTCTTCTTGCACGCTTCATCTTTCGGATCATCTTCTTCATTAAACCCAGGGTAGGTTGCACCTTGTCCTCTAGACCAAATGTCATGATGTCTTCATTCTCCACCTCTTGGTCTAGCAACCCCTCGTACAGGTCTGAACACATCATTTCCTACACATATTCATCTATTAGTTCATCAGTAGTATCTAGAAAGTAGAGAGTATCATCAAAGTTAAGAGAATGTCTCATGGCTTCACCTAGGCGATATGTAAGTGATAAACACCAAAATGTATGTATTTTATACGTATTAATCTTGTATTATTTGTATATATTTTAATGAATTGATGTCCGTTTAAGTCTATATTGGTTATTTCAGTGTTACACATCTTAAAAGCACTGAACAAAGCTCAAAAATACAAATTGGATGAATTTGACACCAAAAATAGCATTTTTGGGGTTCCGGCACTGTAGCGAAGTCACTATTCATGCTATGGGCATTCGGCTATGAGCTTCATGGGCGTTCACGCACTGTAGCAGAAACACTATAGGAAAACAATGTATCATAGTACTGTAGCACCGACACCTTTTTGGGGAAAATGGCAGTGAGCTTCACTGGGCATCCATGCGCCCGCATGGAGCCTCTGGACTCGACGAGATATATACTTGACTAATTTCTAGGTCAAGGAGAGACGTTTTTGAAAAAGCTTTTTGGGGGTTCTTGGAGCCGACTTCCACTAGTTCTTAGGAGGCAATATCACACATTTTTGAGGAGGGTAATCAAAGGGAGAAGCTTGGTTTGACTAGATCTTCATCGATCTCTTCTTTGGCAACTTGTAGACGATGAGGGAATCCCACTCCCATCCCATGACGTCCGTGGAAGCTTTCCACCTAACTTTGCTTGTCATCTCACTTCCATTGTTTGAGGGAGTTTTTCTTATGCCATTTCGCATTGTTTTCATAAACCTACTATTTTGTATTTGTTTGCATGGATGAGTAGACCACAAGGTCACCAGATGCCTATGAACCTTGTGGTGAACTTGTGTATTTGGATGATTTAATTATGTCTATTGCAATTGTTAGTGTGTTTGTGATTCATTCTTGGCGCATTTGATGTGTTGCTTACATGAGAATTCTGTAAACCAACTTCTAGGTTATATTTGGTAGTGTGACCATTACCCTTGTACTAGGCTACGCTAAGTTTGAAGCGATTCATGTACGTAATATGCCTCGACCATCGGTTATTTTGTATCCCTCCAACATTAGGGCTAGACCAAGTTGCATTCCGCTCTAATTAGAGATTTCCCATTTGTTAATACAATCGATGAGGATTTGATCTGAAGAAATTTACGTATCAATACTTACAACGGATTAGGGATCAATTCGTTGCGACCATCAAAGCTGATCTGACTTAGGAAATCTCTGTGTCCAACCTTCAATCTGCATGACATTCTTACCATCCTTTACACTTTTAGTAGCCCCTGTAGAGAATCCGTGATCCGTGACCATTTCATTCCCTTGATTTTATACCCTTGCCCAATTTTAGACTTTACTTGTAGTTCTAATTAATAATTTAGAGAACCCCTTCGAATTTTTGGCTAGACAACACCAAGAGTAAGTAAGGGTAGATCCTTTGGCCTGGGAATATGACCCTCTCGTGCTCAGATGAGAGGTATTATTTGACGACTCTCGAGTGCTTGCAGGGACGAGTTCACATCAAGTTTTTTGGCGCTCGCTGCTGTGGACCCACAAGGAATACTGGGAAAAACTTAGAGCTTTTTGATTTAGCCATTGTTTCTTTTATTTTGTACATTTGCTCTTTTATTTCTTTTCTATACATATACTTCCATTCATTTGAAATTACTTTCACTTTTAAATATCTCTCTTTGTTATGGATCTGTAGCTAGCGATTGAGTGGACGCTCTTGTATGCGTATCCCTTATTCAAATCCGCCACTTAAATCTCTAGCAAGATTTGAGCTGGAGGTAAAAAGTGAGTGCACACATTATTGATGGTTGGAGACGATCCGAGGGGCTGCTAATTTGGCCATCGATCCCTTGGAGAGCGAGACGCGCAAGACCTATTCACACATTATATGAAGTCCAACAAGATGGTGCCAAGTAGCTAAGCTTTATTCCCATGTTCTCCCTCCCCACCATGTCCACCCATGAGGAAAGAAAAGGGAGCAAGTCCGATGACTCGTCGAACTAGTTCAAGACTATCTGAAGAGGAAATTGACCCCTATGGTAGGAAGTGACTCAAAGTACTCCGGGAGGTGAGATTCAAGCAATATGGAAGAGTGCATGGATAGTGGTAGCCCCACCGGAAGATGAGTGTAGAGGGTTCTGAGGATATTGATCTTGGGAAGTTTGGGACACTAAATCATCAATTGAGAAACCGCTGAACTAGACCGCTGCCTACCCCGAACACTCGAGGTAGTATTTCGTGAGGGTCCAAACTCAATCATCATTGCTTCTGCACTGACCCTAAACAAAAACACGACCTTATGAGTTGTGTTAAAGAAGTCTAGAACAATTTGCGTGGAAGATTTTCAAACATTAAACGAATTAGCCCTTCCTTCATACACATAAAATTCTCATGGATGATAATCATAGGCCAATGTACCATACGCAGATGGCTCAACCCTAATATGAAAGAAGTAGTATGGCGAGGGTGATCAAACTTTGACGCGTGCATCATCTACTCCTATCTCGGCTGATGATCGAGTGAGCCAAGTACCGATGAGTGCCAAAAAGAAAGAGGAAGACGACAGGGTCAATAATGACAAGAATGAATTAGTCCCTACTAGAAAGGTCACATGTTGGCAGTACATAGATTATAGAAAAACTGTGATGCTACTAGAAAAGACCATTTCCCACTCACCTTTCATCGACCAAATGCTGAATGACTAGCGTGACACTCATACTACTATTTATCGATAGTATCTCCTCGATACTTTCAAACTCCCACTGCCCTAGGCCGACTGTGAGGAAATAACGCTCACATGCCCACATATGGCACTCTTAGCTATGTATGCCTCTTTTGGACTGTACGAGCGACAGAGGTCCCTCGCTTTAGAGATCCTGTAAGCAATGCAGTTTGTCAGAGTCATAATCCCGAATGAGCGTGTCGAGATCCTAGAGTGTAGGGGTAAAGGCAGTTTAGATTCAATTCTGGCTATGTGGAGTATCAACAATGATAAGTGTGTGGAATGATTCAATTCTCAAAATTAAAAGCAACAAAGTACAGAGAGGCAAAAGTAAGGAGGAGGCAAAGGCAATCGATCAAAGATGGGGTACTCGGACGATGTTTCACCTGAGGATAGCTCGCTTCAAAGTGCGAGAACTCTCTGCTTCCGCTTCCTAATCAATGCTGATGGTGAGCGCGAAATCACTTCTACATACACATAGTCCCAAATCTAAGGCTCAATTCTACCTAACCCCTATATACACATGTCCCGAGGAGAAACTCGAACAATCTCAACACCTCTACACCTCTGACAGAGTTGCAAAAGAGCTCTAGAGGATTCCAAGTGATAAATCTCTCTTCCTGGAACTTTGGAACACCAACCCCTTTGAGGTCCAGGCGTGAAGGTCTAGCCACAATTAAGCCCGCCAGATACTAAGATCACCCTCAGCGCCTTCACTCCATCTAGCGCAGCAACTAGGACCCGCCGGGAGGTTCATCCGCTTTAGAACCATTCACTCTGTGTAGCGGTCAAGAAAGACTCGTGGAGTGGAGGTAGAATCCATCACGCGTGGGAAAAGCGGCGGCTCCACGATGCCTCTCGACTCTACCTCTCAACCTCTCCCTACCTAGCTTTTGTCTAGCAGCGCGTGGTGTGTCCACCTCACCTGCTGAGTGCTTACAGCAAGGAACTCCTCGACCCCTAGTGTCACTCACGAAATGTTCATACAATCAAGCATTCAAGGGTTGAGACTCACAATAAACATCAATTTATTGAAAAGCATAATAAAAGAGATTCAATGAAAACAAATACATCCTGGGGTTCACAAATACCCGGAAGTACCCACTAGAGGTTTAGCTCTCCATGAGAGCTAAGTACAAATCAAAGAAATTGAATGTAAAAGTAATGAATCCATAAAGAACCCCCTCGATGAGCTGCGTGTCTGATGGTCTTGTGGAAAAGTCCTCTACTACAAATGCGTCCAAGGATTTTCGTCCGAGTATAGGATAGCACTGTACTGGCGGAAGCCTCCTACCAACCTTCTTCCTAAGGAATGATGATGTCGAGCACGAGAACCTCTCCAAAACCATAGCGAATATCGCTCAAAATACTAGCCAAAGCCCTCTCGCAAGTTGGGAAAAGATTGAGAAAGAATGCTGAAATCGGGGCTGAATCGGCTTTAAATAGGGCTGGAATCGAGGCGACTCCCAGCATGCATGCACGCTACCGCATGCGGAATTTTCCACACAGCGTGGATAATTTCCACACGCCCGTGTGGATTCTCTGTTCTTCGGATTTTTTAGACGGTGATGAGCGATGCTTGCGCTTTCTGCTAATCTACAATTAGACTCGACATGTCATGATGCCTGACTAGCGAAATACTCCGAATCCACTTTTCATCGAGGTAACATAAGCGGGCACACGTTTATACGTCTAGATGCTTTGCTTCACTAATAAGAGGATAAGATGATGAGATCTTGTTCTATGTGCATAAGTCGGAATGCTTGAGTGTGACCGCCTCTTGTCCCCCTCAAATGTGTTGTGTAAAACTCAAATACGGGGAGATTGGCTACTACCTCTAGCATCTGCACCCTACTTATATCTTGCGTTTGAACTTTGCAAGATTTCATCCAAAATCGGTGCATTATGATCATTGGCTTCTTTTCCTTCATAATTGGTTTCACAACCCTACATGCACGAAAGTAACATAAAAACAAACATATTAGTGTAAAAGCCCGTGGAAAGTAATGCTCGATATAAAGGAAATAATAAATGGCGATTCATATCGGCACAAACACTTATCAAACACACCGTCCTACTTCCAAACGTGTATGATGGCCATATTTGATGATCTAGAGGAAGATATCATGGAGTTTTCATGGATGACTTTTTGGTTTTGATGATTCTTTCTCGACCTCTGCCTATCTAGGCTGGTCTTAGCCAGATGTGAGGAAACCAACTTGGTTCTCAGCTAGGAAAAATGTCATTTTATGGTCAAGGAAGGCATCGTGCTTGGCCATAAGATATCTCAACAAGGAGAGGTGGATAAGGCTAAAGGTCTCACTATCGAGACAACTACCTCCCCCAACACGGTGAAGGCCATTAGGGTTTTTGGGACATGCTTTCTTTCATGAAGGTTCTTCAAGGATTTCTCATTAATTGCCCGACCGTTGACAAAACTTCTTGAGAAGGACACGTCATTTGAGTTTAGTGATGAGTGTATGATTGTTTTCCATACCCTCAGAAAAACTTATAATAAGCTCCGATTATCGTGTCCCCGATTGAATTTACATTTTGAACTGCATAAGAGTGCAGGTGACTTGGAAATGGGAGCGGTTCTTGGGCAACTTATCGAGGTCACTTTCACCCTATATACTATACAAGCAAGACATTGAATAATGATCAGAAAATTATACTACCAGCGAGAAAAGAAATACTTTGCCGTGGTTTTTACATTTGACAAATTCCTTCATATTTAGTGTTGTCACAGGTGAATCGTGTTCACCGACAATTAGACTTTAAAATATCTTTTTCGAGCAAGCAGGGATGCAAAACTTTCATCGATTCGGTGGGTACTCTTGCTTCAGGAGTTCGACTTGGAGATAAAAGAGGAGCGGGGGGGTCAAAACTTTGTTGTTTGAACACTGTCATGCCTCGCGTGATCCCATTAGAGACCACCAAGGGAGCGTGAAGAAGATAAATGATGGTTTTCACGATGAGCAGTTATTTAGCATTTGCATATTGACAAAAGAAAAACTCACAGTGGTTTCTTTGATTTCAAAACTATCTTGCTGCTGGGACACGCTCCTGATGTGCTAACTTATCAACAAAAAGGAAGAAGTTCTACTACGATCGAAATATTACTCAGGAGGATCCTATTTGTTTAGAACATTGTTTGATCGGTGGTAGAGGAAGTGCGCGATCTCAATTGGGAGAGTATTTTATCTTAGATCACTGTCATGCCGGTCATGTTGGGGAGCATTACAGTGCCAACCGGCCAATTGGACAACCGGGAAAATTCTAGATGCAGGTTTTTGTTGGCCTTCCATTTTTAAAGATGCACAGAAGTTTGCTTTTAATATACGATAGGTGCCACATCGGACGGGAAACATTTTCAAGGAGAGATGAGATGCCACAGCCCTAGACCCGTGCTTGTGAGGTGTTCGATATGTGTGGATTTATTTAATGGGCCCATTTCCTAGTTCCGTGGTAATCGAGTTCATTTTGGTCACTGTGGATTATGTTCTAAATGGGTGGAAGCACGGGCGTCCCAAGTGATGCACGATGGTAGTAAAATTTATGATTATTCTCAGGTTTGGTACACGAGAACAATCATCACGATAGAGGAACTCACTTTTGTAACTGCTGTTTGCAAACCCTACAGAAAGCGATATGATGTATCCCATAATTGCAACTCCGTATTATCCTTAAACTGAGTGGGCAAGTCAGTCTCTAATGCAATTAGGCTTGAAACGAATTTTTGGAGAAATCCGTGAGTCAGTACAGGAAAAGATTGTAAGTATTATCTAAATGTGATGCACTTTGGGCATATCGGACAACGATAAGACACCTCTTGGAGAAACTCCTTATAATGGGCTCACACGAAAGCTTGCCATTTACCCGTAAATTGTAGAGGCATAAAGCATACTGGTCTATTAAACAATTGAATTTTTGATCCTCTCATCTAATCGCCATAAGAGAAAGTCTCGAACTAATGAGTTGGATGAATGGCTCACTATGGTATGAAAATTACTTCCTTTACAAGAAAAGGAATAAGGAGTATTATGAACGACACATTAAACAAGGTGGCACTTTCATGAAGGGGACCAGTGTCCTCCTCTTTTAATTTGTTACAACTCTTCACGGAAGTTAAAATCTAGGTGGCATGGACCCTTCACGCCTACAAGTCTTTTCCCCATGGTGCCATCGAGATAACTCATCCCGGAGAAAGGTACATTTCGTGTTAACGGTCACCGATTGATTCTATACCTTTCTTGGAGCACTTCTCTTGGATTGAGGTAAGTCCACACCCTTTGATCCACCATGAGGTAACAATGAAGGTATAGTCGTGAGCTAATGGCGCTAAACAAGCGCTTCTTGGGAGGCAACCCAAGTCTTTTAAACTCGCTGCGTCTTTAAATTTTCGTATTTCTTTTAGTTGCTTAGTTTCTTTGTTATGGTTGAATGCTTATGTTTGTGAGTTTCTCGTATTTTTGTTGTTATGCTCCACTCATGCTAAGGCTTGCACGCTTGTCTTTGGCCTTGAATTAGTATTGTTTAGTCATGTTTCATTGTTATTTCACTGTTTAAGAGGTTGTAATTTATATTTTATTGAGTTTGCAAGAGGAACCATGCCAATTTTTGACTTTCCAGGTCCATAGGGGCTGTATATGGCAGTATGGACACTTGTGGTATGTTCTGTGGCCTTACTGGGGAGTTATTGCAGCCGCAGGAGACCCCTCACGATAGATCTCGACCCAATGGGCTATGGGTCTCTGGGCGCCACCTGCCTGCTAGACCATCCGTGGGGCTCCGCGCCTCACGGCCTTGAGCTTGCGCAGCAGAGCTCCGCAGGCGCCATGCACCCATGGCGCCTGTAGTATTTCTGAGTCGATTTTCCAGCCCCATATGCACTCATGCGCCCATATCGGGTCGGGGCATCATTAAAGGGGTGTTACTGCCCTCTTTCTCTCTCACTAACCTCCATCATCTCCTCCTTGTTTCTCTCATTCCTCTTTCACTCCACCTCGTTTCTCCACCATCTTGGTTTTTCTTCTCTAATCTTCTCTCCTCCATCTTGCAAACTCAACCTTGGGTTTTTAATCGAGTTTTTACCATCTTTTTCGCCGGATCTCTTCACTCCAAGCTTTCAAGCCCTAATTCAAGGTTTTGCTACAAACTTAGGTTTTGTTGTGCTTTTATTTTATCTTTGAAGTATGAATGACGTATTTGGTTGTTGTGATGTGGTGTGTGCTTAATTCCTTGAGTTTTTCCTTCATTTGTAAATTTTGGGAAGCTCCATGTCTAGGAGAAACTCTTGCAAAATTTTCACGAGTTACTATAGCAAATGCTTTGAATTTTTCATTCTTCACATCAAAATGTTGTGCATTCAATTTTTCTTAATTCTATGATGATAGGGATAGTCTCGACAAGGTCCTCATGCTATATCTCTTAAGTGCCTAAGGTTTGTCAAGTAATAATCCCTGGACTGAGCGGGTGTCGAATCCACGAGGAGTAGGGAATAAAAACACTTAATCCACTTCTTAGCTATGTGAAAGATCAATAGTGATAAGGTGACAATGATTCAATTCTCAAAAGTAAAAAGCAACAAGTAAGAGAGCACGAGTAAAGGAGGAGGGTAAGGCAATCGATCAAAAGATGGGTTACCTGTGATAATGCACATCCTAGGATAATTGTTTTCAAAGTGCAAGAACCTCTATTATGCTTCCTAATCGATGCAATGGTGAGTCGTGGAAATCCTGTAAATACATAGTCCCAAACCTACAGTCAACTATGCCTAAACTCCTATACATGTCGGGAGAGAGATTAGATAACCTCTCAACCTCAGACCGAATAGGTGCAATGAGCGAAGCGAGTCCAATTGATAAATCTCTTCCTAATTATAGACTCTAACCTTTTGGTCCGGTGGAAGGTCCCTAACCACAATTAAGCCCTAGATACTCAGTATCCACCTCACTCTTTACTGTCAAGCACGTTAACCATGCCATGCCAGATGGTCATCCTTAGACCATTCAGCGTATTCGTGGCGCAAGAACTCCCGGGGAATGGGAGCAGAATCAATCACGATCGAGGGAAAGGGGCGCTCCTGGCATCTCGACTCACCCTCTCCAACCTAGCTTTGTCTAACGCTCGTGGTGTGTCACTTCACTCACAAGGTTACCAACAAGAAATCTCAACCCTAGTGTCACTCTACGCGAAATGTTCATACAATCAAGCATTCAAGGTTGGAACTCACGAGTAAGCATTAATTAATTGAAAGAATAATAAAGAGATTCAATGAAACAAATACATACTAGGGTTCACAAATACCCAAGTACCCACTAGGGGTTTAGCTCTCCATGGAGCTAAGTACAATCAAAGAAATTGAATGTAAAAGCAATGAATCCATAAAGAAACTCCCTCGATGGTCGTGGTAGTCCGATGGTCTGCGAAAGTCCTCTCACTCGATCAGTCAAGGATTCCCTCGTCCGAGTATGGATACGCCTCGATGGGAAGCTCCCTACCAATCTTCTGCTAAGGAATGATGATGCAGAGCCGTGCTGACCTCTCCAAAACCATAGCAATGCCACCGCCAAAACACTAGCCTGAAGCCCTCTCGAGTTGGGAAAGATGCGTGAAAACAATGTCAAAATTGGGCTGAATCGGCTTTAAATAGGGCTCGAATCCACCGACCACGGGCCCTGGATTTTAAACACGCCCATGTGGGAATTTCCCTACCCAAGTGAGTATAATTTCCACACGCCCTGTGAGGATTCTCAATTCCTATTTTCTCGCTCAACAGGTGAGCAGATTACTACTAGTACCCACAGTAGCAGATTACTCTACCAAAATACTCCCGAGATCCACTTTTTTCATCGAGGTAACATAAGCGGGCACACGCTTGTCACGTGGATCACTTTGCTCTTTAATGAGCTGGATAAGTTGATGGAGATCTTGTTCTATGTGCATAAGTCGAATGCTTGAGTGTGACTCCTCGTGCCTCCTCCAAATGGTATCATTAGGCGTTACACAGAGTCCACCTTCAGGCACCTCTTTTGCCGAGTTGTTTTGTTCATCGGGGTCTCACACATACCTTGGATCTATTTTCGATGGGCCATATATCACACGTATGATTCGAGGGATGGGTTTGATTAAGCACACTCGGGATAGTCACATTGTTGGTGGATTTTCACCCTTTTGGATGGCTACTATGTTTTTTATGGGGATGGTGTAGAAACGTGGTGACATATATGCCATTATCGGTACTTTTCGATCCGCGAGTGAGCGCATCAACTGCTTCTCCACCACAGTCAATTTTGAGCGGATAGCGCACCATCAAAAGTTGAGCTTTTGCCTTAGTGGAGATTCAGGGGTGAGATTCGTTCCTTCATCAAGGACATCAAAGAGACTACGGAGACACTTAGACAATTGGCAAGGGATATCGCGAAGTTCTCTCTTTCGATCGTGGTCTTCTTCATCCTCCAGTAACACCTACCGGGAACTACCGCATCCTTACACTCTGCCGCACTCAGCGGACACCACCCATCCACAGGAGCAAGACTTTTTATAGACTTAAGTTTTTGTTTTGTATTTTGCATTGTTTTGCGGCTTGCTAGTCGAACTTGTTTTTTGTTAACATGGGTTCATTCCTCGCTAGCCTTGTATTACTTTTTATTTTGACTAATATGCATGTTTTCCTTCACCTTTGATTTTCTTAAGTGTCGTGATCGGCTTGCTTATTTTTGTAGGACTTTTCAAGGATTGTACCCCACCTCCTTTACTCTTTGATGGCCTTGTTGACCCACGATCTAGCTTTTCACTGCACAATCTTCATCAACCAAATAGGAGGAGTCTCTTTACCCTTCCCTTTCATGCTTCATTTAATTATTATGAATTCTACACCATGTTCTAATGATTAGTGTACATTGAGGGCAATGTACGATTCTAGGTGTGGGGATGGGTTATTTGCATGCTTACTTTTACCGATGATAGCTATGATTTATTGTTAAGAACCTCCTGGCTTGAATGAATGATAGTAATGAGTTGTAGTGTTAATTGTGCTATAAAGGAAGTCATGTTCTCTCTCTAGTGCTTTCTTCGCAACTTTGGCACATACCTTCTACCTTGTTAACCCCAGCTAACCCACTTATTTGATTTAAAGTGTTAGAGTGGTAAATTCATTCCTCAATGGTCTTTTAAGAGCTTTTGGGTCTTTTGTTCATTTTTCTTTATCCCTAAGTGAAGTTTTGCATAAAGGTGCTCAGGAGACATGTATATATTTGTTATTGAAAAAAAATTGAAAAATGAAAAAATGAGTCTTTGTCAATATTCCTCTGCTAATTTAGCATGAATGCGTCTATGTAGACTGTAATAAAGTAAGTTCGATTGGCTCTTGTGCCTTATCGGCATGTGCACCCTTACGAAAGATTGTAAGATATTTTTATACGATATCGCTAAGTGACTCGAGGTATTTATTCTCCTGGACTCAATCATGCATTCACTTAGATACTAAAGTGTTGAATGTGGACCGAAGGACTCTTGACTTACTATTGAGGCGGTCTTTAACATCTCTAACACCGGTAGTCATTGAATGTGGCGTGAATCATGACTATCTCTACTAGGTTGGTTATTGTACAACTCATTTTATTGATTTCATTTCATACATGCTTGTGGGTTCTTTACAATTTGAGCTTGAGGTCATGCATTTATCTGTTTATCTTCTTGCCCCTATTCATTCATATGTGTTTGTGGGGACGAGCAAGCGTTTAGATAGTAGGGATGTTTGATAAACGCCTAAATGTACATATTTTATATGTATTAATCTTGTATTATTTGTGTATATTTTAATGAATTGATGCCCGTTTAAGTCTAAATTGGTTATTTCACTATTGCAGATCTTGAAAGCACTAAACGAAGCTCAAAAATACAAATTGGACAAATTCAACACCAAAAAGCAGATATTTTTGGGGTTTTTTTGTCACTATCAGCGAGCACTATAGTGGAGTCACTATTCATGCTACGGGGGCATTACTGCTGTGAGCTTCACGGGGCCCATGAGGTTTGCTTGAAATTCACAACTCTCAGTACTGTAGGAGAAATACTGTACAAAATGGCAGTGATACCTTTTCTGGGCAAAATGGTAGTGAGCTTCACGGGCATCCATGCGCCTGCATGGAGCCCGTATGGACCTGACGGGATATATACTTGACTGAATTTCTTGGGCATGGAGAGATGTTTTTGAAAAAGCTTTTTTGGGAGTTCTTGGAGCCAACTTCCACCGGTTCTTAGGGAGGCGAGATCACACGTTTTGGAGAAGGGGAATCAAAGGGAGAAGCTTGGTTTGGTTAGATCTTCATCAATCTCTTCTTTGGGAGCTTAGAAGGCGAGGGAAGCAGCTCAATCCTGCGATCCGTGGAAGCTTTCTACCTAACTTGGCATGTCATCTCACTTCCATTGTTTAAGGGAGTTTTCTTATGAGATTTGTAGTTATTTTCATGGATCTATTGTTTGTATTTGTTTGCATGGACGAGTAGACCCCAAGGTCACCAGATGCCCGGTGAACCTTCGGGTGAACTTGTATATTTGGATGATTTAATTATATCTATTGCAATTGTTGTGTGTTTCTAATTCATTCTTGGTGCATTTGGTGTGTTGTTTACATGAGAACTCTGTAAACCAACTTCTAGGTTGTACTTGGTTGCGTGACCATCGCCCTTGCACTAGACTCACCAAGTTTGGAAGGGATTCATGTATGAATACGCCATGATCATCGGGTATTTTGTACCCCTCCAACATTAGGGCTAGACCAAGTTACGTTCCACCTCTAATTAGAGATTTCCCCCTTTGTTAATACAATCATATGAGGATTTGATCGGAAGAAATTCCGTATCAATATTTATCTTTGGATTACGGGTCGATTGCCATGGCCATCGGGTTGATCTAATCTAGAAAATCTCTAGGTCCAACCCTTCATTTGCATGACATTTTTACCATCCTTTTGCACTTTAGTAGCCCCTAGGGAATTCACATCCGTGACCATTTCATTCCCTTGATTTTTATACCCTTGCCCTATTTTTAGACTCCACTTGTAGTTCTTTTTATTTTAATTAATAGTTTAGAGAACCTCTTCTAATCTTTTTGGCTAGACAATACGTGAAGAGGAAGTTAGGGTGAGATCTTTGGGCCCGGGGAAAGCGACCCTCTCATGCTCGCACAAGAGATATTACTTGATGACTCTATGTGCTTGCGGATGAGTTCACATCGATAAGTTTTTTTCATCCCTAACTCGTAAAAGTCAACTCCCGCCATCCATATCAATAAGTGCCTTGGAAGTGTGCAAGAACGGCCTACAAGAATCAAAGGAACATCAACATCCTCATCGACATCCAACACTACAAAGTCCACACGAAATATGTACTTTTCAAACTTCATAAGTACATCTTGAAAGATGCCCCTCGGATGTCTAACCATTCGATTACGCCAATTGAAGTGTCATCCAGAGTGGGCCTAGGCTCTCCCAAGCCTACCTTTTGAAAAGAACAAATAAGGCATGACATAGATGCTAACCCCTGAATCAGCCAATACCTTCTCTTCACCCAAATTACCAATGTTGCATAGAATGATGAAGCTTCTGGGTCTTTCTCTTGTTCAGCATATTCTTCAGCACCATTGCCGAATATGAAGCATCTAAGATCACATATATACTCTCCTCCAACTTTCTCTTGTTGGTTATGAGGTCCTTAAGAAACATTACATAGCGAAGCATTTGTGACAATATCTCTACAAATTAGATGTTCATATGCAACTGCTTGAATAGACCCAAGAACTTCTTGTATTGATCATCATTTTGGTCCTTCTTCAATCTTGAAGGATAAGAGATCCTTGGCTTGTAGGGTGGGGATACCACTTCCTTCTCTTTGGCTCTCTCCTCAACCTCCACAACCTCGGGTACTTCAACATTGGTTTTCTCACTTGAAAGCCTACCCTCAATCTCATGACTACTTCTCAAAGTGATTGTCTTCACGTGTTCTCTCGGGATTAGTTTTTGGTGTTACTGAGGCAAGCTTCCTTGAGGTGTCTCGAGATAATGACTTCGCAATTTGACCCACTTGATTCTCTAAA
Organism: Dioscorea cayenensis subsp. rotundata; assembly: GCF_009730915.1. Classification (NCBI taxonomy): domain Eukaryota; kingdom Viridiplantae; phylum Streptophyta; class Magnoliopsida; order Dioscoreales; family Dioscoreaceae; genus Dioscorea; species Dioscorea cayenensis. Next base: position 7,523,734 of record NC_052486.1, read on the forward strand.
TTGTCCAATAAAGCTATGTGGTTGCGAAATGTAGCTTTCGACCTATTGAAACACGGTATCCAATAATTAGATGAACTTGGTCAAAGCTTTCTCTAGATCGGTCATCCGGGTTTCCAAATGTGAAACTTCGATTCTCTATGTTTAGGGGTTGTTGTTGTTGTTAGAAACCAAGTGGTGCCATGGCCTTTAGTTGCCCTTGACTATTCCATGAAAGATTTGGGTGGCTCCTCCATCCCGGATTGTAGGTATTGCTATATGGATTGCCTTGGCTTCTCAGTGCATTACCCGCAAAACCACTTGTTTTACAGAGGATGTACCACCAATAGAAATTAGGCAATCGGACGAAGCATGTCCTCCCCAACACCCAGGGCAACTAGTTAAGACAGCCACTCTAGGAGAAGTTAGAGTATCTAACTTCTTGCTCAATGAGTCAACTTAGGCTAAAAATGAACTAACCGCATCGATCTCATGAAGTTCGGCTAGTTTCTTTCTATCTCTTGTGTTCCATTGATAACTGTTCATAGCCATTTCTTAAATGAGATGTCAGGCTTCTTTAAGGTACCTCTCATGCGACATCAAGTAGCATCTTGTACTCGGATTCAACCCATTATAGAAAGTCGAATGATCATCAACTCGGGAACCCATGTTGAGGACATTTCTGCAAGACTCCTTGAACCTATACCATGTCTCAAAGAGACCCCAATTCCATTTGCACAATGAGAAATTTCATTTTCGAGCTTTGCTGATTTTTCCAGGAAATATCGGGCAAGAAAAGCTTCTACCATCTCCTCCTAAGTATATGTCGATGCTCTAGGTAATTAATGTAACCGCTACTTTGCTTTTCCCTTCAAGGAAAATGGGAAGGCCCTCAACTATGAGTCTGTCATAATTTGGCAGTGTCCTCTGCTATTCATTCTGTTCTGCCATATTTTCTAACCCTTCACCTTCTACCTCAACTTTATTTGACTATTCTTGCAAAGGTTCTTTTTCCCTTGTATGAAGTGTTCGTTAAAGTTCAGGATCTCCGTCACCCAATGTCGAAGGGTTTCCTCGGGTCATAACTTGGAGTACAACCAAAAGAAAGAAAATTAAATCAAAATGATGGAAGAATAAGAAAGTATAAAATAGAATAAATGTTGAATAGCTAAAATAGCAAAGCGCTAAGTGTTTCTAAAATGCCTATTCACTATCAGCGGCGCCAAAAACTTCACAACACGCTTTTTGCGTGTATACCTAAGTCGCAGGGTTTGTTGAGCTAATAATACCACGGTGAGTGGGTGAGTCGTATCCACAGGGAATAGTTATTGGAAACACAAAGATTGCTATTTAACTAGAATGAAGATGAATTGATAGTGGTGTGAACAAAATAAATGAGAATGGAAATAAATAAAGAAGAAGGAAAATAGACGCCATAAATATGAGAAGAAAGAAAATTTATAAGTGCTTATGCGATAAGAATGCGAAGTGTTCTTTCCTTATGATGAGCATTACTTTTTTCGAGTTTTAGCGCTAATACATGTGTATTTGTGTTCTTTTTGTGCATATAGGGTTGCAAAGTTAAATATTAAGAAAAAGAGGCCAATGTAGATCGTGAATAAATTATTTGATGAAATCTTGGGAAGGAACAGGGCGCAAAGACACAAGTTGGGCTCAAGATACGAGAATGTATGTCAACCTCCCAGGTATTCAAGCGAAGTACTAATGATGTGGAGGGCATAGAGGCGATCAAATTTGAGTATCGATTTGTATATTAATTGCAAGATCTTCACCAATAAGGTCGTTTATTGAAGAAGAGACGCGATCTACGGCATAAACATGTGCCCATTTATGTTACCTCGATGAAAAATATGGATTCGGGAGTGTTTCTAGATGGCAATGTGGCAAGCTACTGCAGCAATCCAATGTAACAATGTACTGTAGCAGTAATGTTCACGGCCGGCTGAAAATGAGATTTCAAGAGAATCCATACGGGCGTGTGGAAATTCCGCATCCCCATGTAGATGCCCGATTCCAGCCCTTTTAAAGCCGTTATTCCGCCTGATTTCAGCATCTTCTTTCCCATCTTTTCTCCAACTTTGGAGAGGCTTGCGGCTAGGGTTTAGAGAGGTATTGGCAAGGCTCTTTTAGGTGTTCTATGCCTTCAACACCGCGCTTTGCTTGGAAGAAGGTTATTGGGGTAACTTTCATTAGCATCGATTCGGGCGAGTGTGCCCTAGGCGGACAAAGGGGACCTTTGGAAGGGACGAAGCTACTCCACAAGACCATCAACATGAATACCGAGGGGGTTTCTCTATAAATTACTTGTTTTTACATTCGATATCATTGTTGATTGTAACTAGCTCCAGGGAGAGTTAAACCCCTAGTGGGTACTTGGATTTGTGAACCCTAGGATGTATTTGTTTCATTAATCTTCTATTAAATTTTCCTTAATTAATGTGTTTAATTGGGTTTCAATCTTGAATACTTGTTGCAAGATTTCTCTCTTAGAGTGACACTAGGATTGAGAGTCTACGTTGGTAACCTTTGTGAGTGAGTGACACCATGAGGGTTATACCTAGCAAGATTGGTGAGGGTCGAGAGGGTGAGTAGAGAGTTAATGGAGCGTCCCCTTTTCTCTCCGATGTGATTTATCCTACGTCCACATTCCAGGAGTTCTTTGCAGTCATAGTAGAGTGAATTGGATAAAGAATGACCTCTGTTGGGACTTAGTTGCATAGGCAACGGAGTGAAGCGTTGAAGTGACTTTAGCACCTAGGGCTGAATTGCGACTAGGGGTTTTTCGCCCTGACCAAAGGGTTAGATCTATATATTGGAATAGAGTTTGTTACTTGGAATCCCTAGAGTATCTTGCAATTCTACATAGTGTGAGGTGTTGAGATTGATTGATTTCTCCACCGGGACATAGTGTAGAGTTAGTCACGGTTGACCTTAGGTTTGGGACCGTGTGTTTAAGGATTTCCACGTCTCATTAAGCGTAAATTAGGAGATAGAATAGTTGATTTTGCACTTGAAGCAATTGTCCTAGGTGGAACAATATCCGAGTACTCTACTTCTATCGATTGCCGTACCCCTCATCTATTTGTGCTTCTCTCTTCCTAGTTTTTTTTAAGTTTTGCTTTAATTACATTTTATAAAAAAAATCATTATTCTGTCTTTGCTTGGTTAAGTAGCAACTTAAGTATTTTTATTCCCTACTCCTTTTGGATACGATAGCTGACTCACCTGGGAATTTATTACTTCGACAAACCCGTGCACTTGGGGGTCGCACACGAGGGGCGTTGTCAAGTATTGGCACCGTTGCCGAGAGTAAGCATTTAGAGATACTTTGCACTTTGCTATCTAAGATATTCATTCATTTATTTTTTAATTTTATGTCTTCTTATTCTTTCATCGTTTGGATTTGTTTTTCTTTCTTTTGCGCAGCTCCAGGTTATGACCCAAGGGAACCCTTTGACATTGCTTGAAGGTGATCTTAAACTTGAACGTACACTCAAAAAAAGGGTAAAGAACCTGTACAAAACCGTTGCATCAAGCTGAAATAGACATTGAAGGGTTTAGAAAACATGGCAGAACAGAATGAGCAACAGAGAATACTTTCTGATTACGCTAGACCTTCAGTATTGGGGACACAATCTAGTTTTGTGCGACCACTGATTACAGCTCCAAACTTTGAGCTGAAGCCATCATTCATCCAGATGATACAACAATCAACGCAGTTCAATGGTTTGGCCCATGAGGATCCAAACAATCACATTCAAAACTTCTTGGAAGTTTGTGACATGCTGAAGATCAATAGTGTTACGGATGATGCTATTAGATTGAGGGCTTTCCCATTTTCTCTAAAAGGAATATCAAAACAGTGGTTACATTCTTTACTGTGAGCATCCATCACGACTTGGAATGAGAAGGTCAAAGCTTTCATGGCTAGGTACCTCCCTCCGGGAAAGTCGGCAAAGCTTCACAATGAGATTTCGTTGTTTGTTCAGATGGAGCTTGAGTACTTGTTTGAGACATGGGAGCGTTTCAAAGACCTTTTGCGGAAGTGTCCACAACACGGATTCCCTTAGTGGGTGATCATTCAGACCTTTTACAATGGATTGAATCCAAGTACAATATATCTTTTAGATGCTGCCATAGGAGTTACAATGGGGAATAAGAACCCCAATGAAGCCCGACAATTAGTTAAAGAAATTGCCATGAATAGTTACCAATGGAATGAAAAGGAAAGGAAGAAAGTGGCCGGACTACATGAAATTGATGCGGTTACATCATTGACGGCTCAAGTGGAGGTATTGAGTAAGAAGTTAGACACTCTGATTTCTCCTACATTGGCGGCGGTAATGAATTATGATGGATGCGGGAGAGGACATGCCCCATCCGATTGCCAGATAGCCGTTGGTGGTATTTCATCTATTGAGCAAGTTGACTTTGTGGGTAATGCAATGAGAAACCAAGGCAATGAATATAGCAACACCTACAACCAAGGGTGGAGGAACCACCCCAATTTCTCATAGAGTACCCAAGGGCAGCAAAAAGCCATAACACCCCGGGTTTTCAACAACAAGCCCCGAACATAGAGAATAGAGTGTCAGGTTTGGAGACCCAGATGACTGATTTAGAGAAAGCCTTGACCCGTTTTGTGCAATCATCTGATAAATGGTTCTAATCGGTTGAGGCAACACTTCGCAACCACACCGCTTCACTGCATAATCTAGAAAACCAAGAGGGACAAATTGCGAAGTCTCTATCGGAGAGGCCACAAGGTAGTTTGCCTAGTAATACTGAAACCAACCCATGTGAACATGTAAAGGCGATCACTTTGAGAAGTGGTCATGAGGTGGAGGGCAAACTTCCTAGTGAGAAGACCAATGTTGAAGCACCAGAGGTTGTGGAGGTTGAGGAAAGAGTTAACAAAGAAAAGGAGGTGGCATCTCCACCTTACAAACCAAGAATTCCTTACACTTCAAGATTGAAGAATGACCAAAATGACGAGCAATACAAGATGTTTTTAGGTCTATTTAAGCAATTACACATCAAAATTCCTTTTGTAGAGGCATTGTCTCAAATACCTCGGTATGCTAAGTTCTTGAAAGATCTTTTGGCCAATGAGAGGAAATTGGAAGAGAGTGCATCGGTGATCTTAGATGCCTCCTGTTTGGCAGTGTTGCAAAAGAATATGCCGAACAAGAAGAAAGACCAAGGAAGCTTCATTATTGATAAGTGCTTGTGCGATAAGAATGCGAAGTGTTCTTTCCTTATGATGAGCATTACTTTTATCATGTTTTAATGCTAATATGTGTGTATTTATGTTACTTTCATGCAGATAGAGTTGTGAGGTTGAATATTAGAGAAAGAAGCTAATGTGGATCGTAAATGCCCGTTTACGTCAGCTCAATGAAAGCATGGATTCAGGAGTTTTTCAGACCGGTACTTTAGCAGGGCAAGGTAACAAATAATGTAGCAAAACACTATAGCAAGTACTGTTCACAGTCGGCCGAAGAAAGATGAAAATAGAAAATCTACATGGGCTTGCGTTAATTCCACACGCCCATGTGAAAAATCCAAAAGAGCGCCCATAGGGGCGTGTGGACTCCCAATTCCTACCATTTAAAAGGTGATTTCATCATTTTTTTCTCCATCTTTTCCCCAACTTGAGAGAGGGCGGCGGCTAGGGTTTTTAGAGGTAATGGATAGTGATTAGGAGAGGTTCTACGGCTCCGACATTGCGCTCTGTTTGGAAGAAGGTTAGTGGGAGAGCTTTCATCGGCACCGATCCGGCGAGGTGTATCCTAGGCCGGCAAAGGGACCCTTGGAAGAGTAGAGGACTCTCCACAAGACCATCGCTACGACTACCGATGGGGTTTTCTATGGATTCTTTGCTTTTACATTTGATTTCATTGATTGTAATTAGCTCCATGGAGAGCTAAATCCCCTAGTGGGTACTTGGGTATTTGTGAACCCTAGGATTTATTAGTTTCATTGAACCTCTTTATTATGCCTTCAATTAATTGATGTTTTATTTGAGTTCCAATCTTGAATGCTTGATTGTATGAATACTCCCTTAGAGTGACACTAGGGTTGAGAGTTCTTGTTGGTAACCCTTGTGAGTGAGTGACACTCCACGAGAGTTAGACAAAGATAGATTGGAGAGGGTTGAAAGGGTGAGTAGAGAGATAGAGGAGCATCCCGTTTTCCCTCCGGTGTGATTTATTCTACCTCTATTTCCTCAAGTTCTTTGCGGTCATAGTAGAGTGAATGGGCTAAAGGATGACCTTCCGCTAGGCTTAGTTGCGGATGCAACGGAGTGAAGCATTGAAGTAATTTTAGCACCTAGGGCTTAATTGTTGCTAGGGACCTTCCACCCGGACTAAAGGGTTAGGTCTACATCTTGGAAGAGGATTTATCACTTGGAATCCCTATAACTCATTGCAATTCTATACAATTGCGAGGTTGAGAGGTTATTCAATTTCTCCTCCGGGACATGTATAGAGTTAGGTTTGGATGACCTTAGATTTGGGACTATGTATTTAAGGATCTCCACAAATCATTATTGCATCAGTCAGAAAATATAATAGAGGGTTCTTGCACTTGAAACGATTGTCCTAGGCGGAACAATATTTGGGTACCCCATTTATATCGATTTCCTTACCTTCTCCTTTACTTGTGCTCTATTTCTTGTTCTTTTACTTTTGTTATTTCACATCTTATCACACATATCACTATTCATCTTTCACTTAGTTAAGAAAAAATTAAGTGTTTTATTCCCTACTCCCTGTGGATACGATACCCCACTCATCTGAGATTTTATTACTTCGACAAATCCATGCACTTGCGGGACATATGCAAGGGGCGTTGTCAATTATCCCACGCAACATTGGCAACTTGGGTAAAGAGATGTGATAAGTGCTTGTGTGATATGAATGCGAAACATTCTTTCCTTATGTTGAGAATTACTTTTCTCAGGTTTTTACATTAATATGTGTGTTTTTATGTTACTTTTATGCAGGTATGGTTGTGAGGCTGAGTATGAAGGAAATAGGCCAATGTGGATCATAATGCACCTATTTTGGAGAAGATCTTGCTAAGGTTCAAACGCGAAGACATAGGACAGGTGTGAGATGCTACAGTGTGTGCCAACCTCCTTGCATTCGAGTGAGTACATCCATTTGGAGGGGCATAAAGGCAGTCACACTCGAGCATTCCATCTTATGAATATAAGAACAGGAGCTCCACCAACATATATATCATTGAAGAAGCAAGTGATTCACGACGTGAACGTGTGCCCGTTTGCTTTACCCCGATGAAAATATGAAATTGGGAAGTTATTCGGTCGAAAGGCATGTAGCGAAACATGTAGCAAGAAATCTTGTAGTAGTACTTTGATTCAGCTGAGCCAGAAACCCGGAGAAAGCGAGAGAATCCACAGGCGTGTGGAAATTATCCACGCCCATGTGGAAATTCCGCACGAGGCGTGTATCGATCACGCCCATGGAGTTGCTCGATCCGACCCTATTTAAAGCCGATTCAGCCCCGATTTTTGGTATTCTTTTCTCCCATCTTTTCCCCAACTTGCGAGAGGGCTTCGGCTAGGGTTTCGAGGGGTATTGGCCAAAGTTTTGGAGAGGTTCTATGGCTCCGACATCATGATTCCATTAGGAAGAAGGTTGGTAGGCGAGCTTCGATCGAGGCGTATCCTATACCGGACAAAGGAATCCTTGGACGACGAGTAGAGGACTTTCCACAAGACCATCGACACGACCATCGAGGGGGTTTCTTTATGGATTCATTGCTTTTACATTCAATTTCTTTGATTGTACTTAGCTCCATGGAGAGCTAAACCCCTAGTGGGTACTTGGGTGATTGTGAACCCTAGGATGTATTCGTTTCATTGAACTTTTTTATTATGCTTCAAATAAATTGATGTTTATTGTGAGTTCCAACCTTGAATGCTTGATTGTATGAACATTTCCCCTAGAGTGACACTAGGGTTGAGAGTTCTTGTTGGTAACCTTGTGAGTGAGTGACACACCACGAGGGTTAGACAAAGCTAGGTTGGACAGGGTTGAGAGGGTGAGTCGAGAGGTACAAGAGCGTCCCCTTTTCCCTTTGATGTGATAGATTCTACCTCCGTTCTTCGAGTTCTTTGCGGCCATAATAGAGTGAATGGTCTAAGGGATGAACCTTCGCTGGGGCCTAGTTGCGCATGCAATGGAGTGAAGCGTTGAGGTGATCTTAGTGTCTAGGGCTTAATTGTGGCTAGGGACCTTCCGCCTGGACCAAAGTGTTAGGTCTAAATCTAGGAAGAGATTTATCACTTGGAATCCCTAGAGCTCATTGCAACTCTATGCGAGTGCGAGGTGTTGAGATTGCTCGATTTCTCCTCCGGGACATGTATAGAGTTAGGCATAGTTAACCTTGGATTTGGGACTATGTATGTAAGGATTTCCACGACTCAACATTGCATCGATTAGGAAGCATAATAGAGGGTTCTTGCACTTGAAACGAGTATCCTACGTGAAGGATTATCCGAGTACCCCATCTTTATCGATTGCCTTGACTCCTCCCTTACTTTTTGCTCTCTCTTGTTGCTTTTTAATTCACGAGAATTGAATCATTATCACACTTATCATTGTTGATACTCCACATAGCTAAGAATCGAATTAAGTGTCTTTACTCCCTACTCCCTGTGGATTCGACCCCGCTCACCCGTGATTATTACTTCGACAAACCCGTGCACTTGCGGGATATAAGCAAGGGGACCTTGTCAAGATGGCATTGGCAGACTTAGGAGCTAGTATCAACATCATACCATACTCTTTCTTTCAGAAGCTAGGCTTGGGAGAGCCTAGGCCCACTCGGATAACTTTGTAATTGGCGGACCAAACGGTCAGACATCCGAGGGGCATCATTGAAGACGTGCTTGCCAAGGTCGACAAGTTCATATTTCCTGTAGACTTTGTAGTGTTCGATGTCGATGAGGAGGCAGATGTTCCTTTCACACTTGGGTGGCCATTCTTGTGCATGCCCAAGGCATTGATCGACATGGACAGTGGGGAGTTGACAATAAGGGTTGGAGATGACAAGCTCACATACCGCCTCTTGACTTTGATGATACTTTATATTTTCTTGACACTACTGATGAACTAATCAATTAATATGTATAGGAAATGTTGAATCGAGACCCAGTACAAAGGGTTGTTAGACCAAGAGGTGGAGAATGAAGAAGTAATGGTGCTTGGTCTAGAAGAAGAAGTACCATCTATAACCTGCGACCGAATATGCGTATAAACACGCAAGTGCACGGTTGTCGAAGTAATAAATCCCGGGTGAGTGGGTATACGTATCCCACGAGGGAATAGTGAATAGAAACACAACTATTGCTATCTAACTATAATGAAAATAAATCGATGGTATGTTGAATGAGATTGATATAAAAAGAGATAAAAGAAATAAGAGAGAGGAACAATAATTAAGAGGAAAAAAACAATCGATGTAAATGGGGTACATGGATATTGTTCCACCTAGGACACTCGTTTCAAGTGCAAAATGCTCTATTATGCTTTCTAACTAATGCATTAATGAGTCGTGGAGATCCTTCAATACATGGTCCCAAATCCAAGGTTAACCATGCCTAACTCTATACATGTCCTGGAGAAGAAATTGAACAATCTCTCAACCTCGCACTCGTATAGAATCACAATGAGTTGTAGAGATTCCGAGTGGTAAATCCTCTTCCTAGATGTAGACCTAACCTTTTGGTCCAGGTGGAAGGTCCCTAGTCACAATTAAGCCCTAGGTGCTAAAATCACTTCAATGCTTCACTCTGTTGCCTCTGCAACTAAGCCCTAGTGGGAAGTCATCCCATAGCCAATTCACTCTACTATGACCCAAAGAACTCGAGGAAACAGAAGTCGGATAAATAACACCGGGGAGAAAGGGGACGCTCTGCTGTCTCTCGGGCTCACCCTCTCAACCTTCTCCAATCTAGCTTTTGTCTAACTCTCGTGGTGTGTCACTCACTCACATGGGTTACCAAGGTGAACACTCAGCCCTAGTGTCACTCTAAAGGGAGCATTCAATCAATCAAGCATTCAAGATTGGAACTCAAATAAAACATCAGTTAATGAAAGCATAATAACAAGGTTTAATGAAACAAATACATCCTAGGGTTCACAAATCCAAGTACCCACTAGGGGGTTTAGCTCCCCATGGAGCTAGTTACAATCAATGAAATCGAATGTAAAAACAAGTTATCCATAGAAAACCTCCTCGGTAATCATGTCGATGGTCTTGTAGAGTGGCCTTGTCCTCTTCAAATGTCCCTTTGGTAAGCTCTAGGGCACACATCGCCCGAATCGAGTCCGATGAAAGCTCCCCCAATAACCTTCTTCCAAGTGGAGTGCGGTGTTGAAGCTTGAGAACCACTCCAAAAGCCTTGCTAAAACCCCTCTAAACCCTAGCCACGAGCCCTCTCTCAAGTTGGGGAAAGAATGAGAAAAGAATCCTGAAATCGGGCTGAAAAATGGCTTCAAATAGGCTTGAATCAGGTATCCACACGGGCTTGTCGATGTTCCACATGCCCCTATGGAATTTCCACACGGCCGTGTGAATTCTCTGGATTTTTTATTTTCGGGCGACTATGAATAGTAACTACTACAGTAAATTGTTGTAGTGAATTGTTACACTACCTGCTACAGTACTGATAAGTGCTTGAGTAGACATATTTTTATATATGTTTTACATGCATTGAGCATCATTTTTACCATGGTTTATGTCTCATATTGTGTATGTGGTGTTCTTTTATGCATATAGGTTGTGAATGCCTTGAAGAGTAAAAAGGAAGCAAAGATGGGCTATAAAGACATAATGTTGGGAGTTCTTGTTCAATTCAAGGACCAAGACACGAGAGGAGTTCATAAACATGGAGATGTGTGCCAACTTCCAAGAAGATTCAAGTCAATTCACTAGTTGGAAGGGCACAAAGGCAGCCACATCTTCATATTCCTTCTCTTTGTGAAGATTGCAAGACCTCTCATAGATACGTTGATGAAGAAAAGTTTTATAGGCTACAATATGTACGTGTGCCCGGACATGTGGCCTCAAGAGAAGAGTGTTTGGACCCCGTTTTGTGAAAAGTACTGTAGCTGTTTTGCTCTATTCTTTTGCGCGGGCGTGTGGAAAATCCACACGGGCGTGTGAGGGCACATGACAGACGCGGTCTAAGGCCTATAAATAGCCGTTTTGCCCTATTCTTTCTCATATTTTGTGCGACTCTTGAGGTGTGAGACGGCTAGGGTTTGGAGAGGAGGTCTTTGCGGCTTTGGAGGCACTTCGTCACCAACTTTGATCGATTCCTCCTCCGTCATAGCATCAAGGAAGCCACCGGTGACCCTAGCTTCGGAGTGGGTCCTTCAAGACGTCGAAGCTATCCATCAAGGCCATCAGTTCATATATAAGGGGGGTTTATTTCTATGGTTTTAATGTACTTTCATTCATTGATGGTGTGTTTGGTATGTTGCTCCATGGAGATCTAAAACCCTAGAGGGTATTTGGGCTTGTGAACCCTAGGATTCTCATCTTTTGTGGATTTGCTTAGTGTTTCTATTTAATTCGAGTTTGATTAAGTTTTAATCTTGTATTCTCATTGCTTGCTTGTTTAATTAACCCTTGTGGTTGATTGGATTTGCATGATTTATTACTTTGATGTGAGAGAGGTCTCCATTAGAGTTAGAACTTCAAGGTTAAAGAGGGTTGAGAGGGTGAGTCATGAGATAGTGGAGTGTCCCCTCTCCCTTCCGATTGAGTGTATTCTATCTCCGTTCCTTAAGCTCTATGCAACCATATTTGGTGTGAGGCGTGAGATTGAGAGATTTCTCTGCTGGTACCTTGTAGGGGGTTAGGATCCTTCGCAGGGAATGAGGGTTGGATCGATCTTTAGGAATCGGATCGACTCTTGGAATCCCTAGAGTGCTTTTGCGAGTCATATGTGGTGTGAGGTGTTGAGATTGAGCGATTTCTCCACGGGACCTTGAGGGACTAGTATCGGTGATCGGGAGGCCGGATCCAATTATATTTATATTTGGATTTCCATGACTTAACTTAGTCATCATAGAAACACTTTGCTTATTCGGTACCTAATACCTGAATCCTAGGCGGAGCATTGCCCAAATACCCCACTTTTTTGGTCGATTGAGATCTCCATCCATTTTAACCCTTTGCATATTCATCTCCGGTATTCATTTCTTCGCACATTAGATCACCACACTTTTCCATTTATCATTAGGTTAGAAAGCAGAGAAGACGTTAGTACTAGTAGCCCTGTTCCCTGTGGATTCGACTACCCACTCACCGGGTAATTATTACTTCGACACCCGTGCACTTGTGGTACACACACGCATATTCAGATGTGTCAAGTACCTCCACTAAAAACACTCCCGAATCCACTTTTCAGTGAGGCAACATAAACGTGCACACGTTTATGCCGTAGATCACGTCGCTTCTTCAATAAACGGGTTCATTGGTTAAGATCTTGCTATCATTGCACAAGTTGGGATACATAAATGTGATTGCCTTCGTGCCCCTCCAACTCATTGTAATGGCATGAATACATGGAGGTTGGCACACATTCACATATCTTAGAACCCCACTTGTGTCTTCGCGTTTGTTGCTTCAAAGATTCCACCAAATAGTGCGTTCACGATCTACTTTTGCCTTATTTTCTTAATACATAGCTTCACAACCCTACATGAGCAAAAGAACACAAATACACATACATTAGCGCTTAAACCTGATAAAAGTCATGCTCAACATAAGGAAATAATACTCACATTCTTAACACACAAGCACTTATCAAATTCCCCACACTTAAGCTTTTGCTTGTCCTCAAGCAAAAAAATTAAAACATTAAATTATAGATGAAGGAAATATTGGAAGTGCTTTGGCCTTAGGTTCACCAAAGCATACAAAGAGTGCATTCTAAAAGTAAGGGAGATTTCAACACTAAATACGAAAAATAAATGTTCTAGCTAAAAACTTGAATAAAAAAGGACAACAAACCCGAAATCGTGTAAGTATGTGAACTCACTCAAAACAACCCAAAGTATACTCCTCAAAGTCCTTGGTACAAGGGACTTATTTATGTACAAACAGTAACAAAAATTTCAAAGATAGTAGTAGCTTCACACATCCTCTAAGGTAGCCCTTTCCAAAGCGGCCGCTAAGGTGGCTTTCACACTTTTCAAGGTGGTAGCTCTTTTTCTACCGGAGTGGTAGCTTTGACTCATCCCTATGAGATAGCTCTTTTCTCTCATTAGGGCATAACTAGTATCCGACTTATGAGAGTAGCTTCATACTTCATAGGTGGTTGCTCTTTCCACCCAACAAGCTCAGCTAAACAATAAAACTATTTTTTTGTTCTTTTTATTTTTTTATTTAACAATCACAAAATAACAAAAAGAAACAACAATATCTTGTCCTTTTTAGCATCAAACATGAGTTTCCAAAAGAGTTTAAAGAGTGAGTCATGCATAAAGTCTCAATCGGGCAAAAATTCCTACAAATTCAAGCAAAAACTAGAGCATGAAGATATTCAATGTTAAAATTTCTCCTAAACTCGAGAATACAAGCATTGCATCTAAGGTGAACGACCATTGGCTATGTGAGCATGGATGTCAATCAAAATTTATATAAAGGACATGTGATGTGAACTCCCCCCCACACTTAAGATGTACATTGCCCTCAATGTACGCATTCAAGAATAATAAAAGTAATACAATTTAAAACACATGTGAGAGTGGGCAATTGAAACAATACTCCCTTGACTCCTACTGGTGCGTTTGATGGTGCTAAATCCTTTGGAGTGAAGTTCCAATGGGTTGTGAAGTACACACGGCCAATTGTAAAACACCTTGACCGTGTCCATAACTAGTTCTCAATTCCCATACTGACAAGACCATCTGCACGCATACACAAGGCGGTTCAGTGAAACTAAATAATCAAAAATGACTCGAGTATATAGAAGATAGAGAAATGAAATACAACTTGAGACAAAAATAAAAAATAAACTCAGAAGGAAGATCCTTTCCGAGTATACAAGTTCAAAATAAAATGCAAAAATAAAATACCAAAAAGAAGAACAAAGAACGTAAAGATGCCTCAAGTGTTGGTGTTAATTATTGGTGCATTTGTTATCACTGCTGGTGAAGATGATGCTGGTGCTGTAAACTAAATGAAGATTTGGTGAAGAAAGAGAAAGAGAAGCTTACCGACAAAATGAGAATGAAAGAATAGAAAAACAAAACGGCCGGAAAACTCAAGTAACAACCCTCTAAAACAACGGTGAGAGGTTGAGAGAGTGCAAGGATGCGTTCTCAGAATGTTTGGGAGTAAAAAGATGAAAAGGTAAAATAAATTTATAAAGAGAAAATTAAACCTTTTGAGTTCTGTACATCCACACAAGCGTGTGGAAATTATCCACGCCCATATGACTCCACAAGAGAGACCCACAAGGGCAGACGCACACCGCTGTGGCTTCTCTGTCCAACCGAGAAAATTCTCCAACTGTTTCACAAGCCCGTGCGGAAATTCCACATGGGCATGGATCCTTATTGGGTAATTCACAGGGGTAGATGCACGCCCCTGTGTCTTCTCGGGAAAAATCTCTAAGTCTCTGCAGGGAAAACCACAACCGTGTGAAAATTCCACACGGGCATGGACCATCACAAGGTCGCTCAAAGGGGCGAGTTCATGCCCTTGTGCCGTCTCTGGATGAGCTCTGAACGAAAATGCACGCCCGTACCGAAATTCCACACGGGCGTGTGTTTTCTCTAGACACTTAGAAAACTTTACAGCCTCTACAGAAAATTCCTAAACACAAATATACACTCAGAGCCTGCCTAACAATGCAATTTTAACCAGAGAAAACATGAAAAATATGCTCAAATGACCAAGATTCTTCACCACACACGATTAGACATATGATAACACCATAATGTCCATAAGAAAATCACATCAAAAGCATCTAAGAATCAAGACACCAACACTTAAATCCTTATTCATGCAAATACTAACTAGAAACTAGAAAAACATTATAAACTTGGGTTTCCTCCCAAGAAGCGCTTATTTTACGTCACTTAGCTTGATGTAACTCTTCCTTACTTTATGGAGGCTTGAAAAGAGTATGTTCCTCCCGACTAGACATTACAAAGCTACTTCCTTTAAACCAAAAAAATTTACTTGCCGGGGTGGAATATTTGTTGGAGAGTCCAACCATCTTACCTTTGGCCTCCAAGGAAACAATTTGGGTTGGGAATTGTACGAGCTTAGCACAGGTGGGGTCATTGGATGGCTTCAATCTCCTACCCCCATCATCTTCCAAACCCAAAATCTCTTTCTTGCAATTTATGAATTGATCAATCCCAAAGAGAGGTGCTTGTTCCATTACCTTAGTATTTACATCTTCTTGTGTATTTTCAGCTTGAAAGGGACATGACACTAGCAAATCCTCTTGAAAATTTTCTCACTCACAAGCACAATCTTCATTCACACACTCCAAAATCTGAAAATGGTATTCAGCTTCTTCCTTTTCATTTTATGCACCAATGTACTCAATTTGCCCAACTTCTTCATTGTCGTTCACTACCACATCATTTCTATAAGGAACTTGAATTGCTTACTCAAATACTTTTTGTTCCTTGGAGAGTGTGTCAAGTATCCCTCCAAATTAATGCTCAAGGTTTTTAAAAGAGGCTTCATGACATCTTAGTGTGGTCTTAATATTTTGGACACGGACATCGGTTGCTTCAATAAAATTAGCTAATACTTTTTGCAATTGAAGTGCATACTCTCCGAGTATCTCACCCTTTTGACATTCCTCTTGACGTGCTTCCCAATATTGTCCATCACTATTCCATAAGAAGTTTGGGTAGCCCTTTTCAATTGGATAATTTGTGTTGCAACAAGGAATGCTCTGTTGTTGTGAAGCAATAATTCTATCAACTTGTTCACTCAGAGCTTCAACTCGAGAATACAAAGCAATGAGCGGATCAATCATCATTTAAACTCCTTGCAAGAAAAAGTAAGACATGACAAAAGAAAATAAATGAGAATGATGGAAGAATAAGAAAGTGTGAAATAGAATGAATGATAGATAGCTAAAATAGTGAAGTGCAAAGTGTCTCCAAAACTCCTATTCCCCGGTAACGGCGCCAAAAACTTGACACGACCCAATATACATGTAAACCGCAAGTGCACGGGTGTCAAAGTAATAAATCCTAGGTGAGTGGGTATCTAACTATGATGAGAATAAATCGATGGTATGATGAATGAGATTGATATAAAAAGAGATAAAATAAATAAGAGAGAGAGGCACAATAATTGAGAGAAAAAAGGCAATCGATGTAAATGGGGTACCAGGATATTGTTTCGCCTACGACACTCATTTCAAGTGCAAAACCCTCTATTATGCTTTCTAACTAATGCATTAATGAGTCGTGGAGATCCTTCAATACATGGTCCCAAATTTAAAGTCAACCATGCCTAACTCTATACATGTCCCAGAGAAGAAATTGAACAATTTCTCAACCTCGCACTCGTATAGAATCTTAATGAGTTCTAGGGGTCCCAAGTGATAAATCCTCTTCCTAGATATATACCTAACCCTTTGGTCCAGGTGGAAGGTCCCTAGTCACAATTAAGCCCTAGGTGCTAAAATCACTTCAACGCTTCACTCCGCTATCTCTGCAACTAAGCCCAGCGGAAGGTCATCCTTTAGCCCATTCACTCTACTATGACCACAAAGAACTCATTGAAATCGAGGTAGGATAAATCATGCCGGAGGAGAAAGGGATGCTCCGCTACCTCTCGACTCACCCTCTCAACCCTCTCCAATCTAGCTTTGTCTAACTCTCGTGGTGTGTCACTCACTTGCAATGGTTATCAACAAGAACTCTCAAACTTAGTGTCACTCTAAGGGTGTATTCATACAATCAAGCATTGAATATTGGAACTCAAATAAAACATCAATTAGTTGGAAGCATAATAAAGAGGTTCAATGAAACGAATACATCTTAGTGTTCACAAATACCCAAGTACCCACTAAGGGGTTTAGCTCTCCATGGAGCTAATTACAATCAATGAAATCAAATGTAAAAGCAAAGAATCCATAGAATACCCCCTCAATAGTTATGGCGATGATCTTGTGGAGAATCCTCTACTCGTCCAAGGGTCCCTTTGTCCGGCCTAGGATACACCTCGTCGGATCGATGCTGACGAAAGCTCTCCCTCTAACCTTCTGCCAAATGGAGCGCGATGTCAGAGCTGTAGACCTCTCCAAATCCCTAACAAATACCTCTCAAAAAACTAGCCGCAGTCCTCTCTCAAGTTAGGGAAAGAATGGAGAAAAAAACCTTGAAATCGGGCTTAAAAATGGCTTTAAATAGGCTGGAATTGGTAATCGACATGGGCCTGTGGAAGTTCCACACGCCTCTGTAGAATTTCCACATGCCCGTATGAATTATTTGGATTTCTGATTTTCTCCCAGCTCTAAACAGTAACTGCTACAGTACATTGCTATTGTGGATTGCTACAGTACCAGATATTGTTGCACCTAGGACAATAGTTTCAAGTGCAAAACCCCTCTTATATGCTTTCTAACTAATGCATTAATGAGTCATGGAGATCCTTCAATACATGATCCCAAATCTAAGGTCAACCATGCCTAACTTTATACATGTCCCGGAGGAGAAATTTAACAATCTCCTAACCTCGCACTCGTATAGAATCGCAATGAGTTCTAGGGATTCCAAGTGATAAATCTTCTTCCTAGATGTAGACCTAACCTTTAGGTCCAGGTGAAAGGTCCCAATCAAAATTAAGCCTAGGTGCTAAAATCACTTCAACACATCATTCCGTTGCCTCTGCAACTAAGCCCCAGTGGAAGGTCATCCCTTAGCCCATTCACTCTACTATGACCACAAAGAACTTAAGAAAATGGAGGTAGGATGAATCACAATGGAGGGGAAAGGGGACGCTCCTCTACCTCTCGACTTATCCTCTCAACCCTCTCCAATCTAGCTTTGTCTAACTCTCGTGGTGTGTCACTCACTCACAAGGATTGCCATAAAGAACTCTCAACCCTAGTGTCACTCTAAGGGAGTATTCAAACAATCAAGCATACAAGATTAGAACTCAATTAACACATCAATTAATGAAATCAATATAACAAGGTTTAATAAAACAAATACATCCTAGGGTTCACAAATCTAAGTACCCATTAGGGGGTTTAGCTCTCCGTGGAGCTAATTACAATCAATGAAATCGAATGTAAAAACAAGTAATCCATAGAAAACCCTCGCTAGTCGTGATGATGGTCTTGTGGAGAAGCCTCTACGCGTCCAAGGGTCCCTTTGTCCGGCCTAGAATACACCTCGCCAGATCGGTGCCGACGAAAGCCCTCCCACTAACCTTCTTCCAAATGAAGCGTTATGTCAGAGCCGTAGAACCTTTCCCAATCTGTAGCCAATATCTCTCTAAACCCTAGCTTCCATCCTCTCTCAAGTTGGGGAAAAGATGGAGAAAGAATGTTGAAATCGGGGCTGAAATCGGCCTTAAATAGGGCTGGAATCGGGCATCCACACGTCATTGTGGATTCTCCACACAGCCCATGTGGAATTTCCACACGGGCGTGGATAATTTCCACATGCCTGAGTGGATTCTCTGGAATTCATTTTTTTCGGGCAGTTGTGAACAGTACTAGCTACAATGAATTACTATAGCGTTGCTACAATACCTTGCTACAGTGCCGTCTTGAAATATTCCCAAATCCATGTTCTCATCGAGGTAATGTAAACGGGCACACGTTTACGTCGTAGATCGCTTTGCTCTTTTAATAAATGGCTACATTGGTGGAGATATTGCTATACATGCACAAGCCAGAATACTTGAAAGTGACTACCTTTATGCCCCTCCAAATCATTGTGCTAACTTGAATATGAGGAGATTGGCACACATTCTCGCATCTTGAACCCGACTTATGTCTTCGCGTTTGCTCTTTCTCAACATTTCCTCCAAATGGTGCATTCACAATCTACATTGGCTTCTTTCTCTAACATTCGGCTTCACAACCCTATATGCATGAAAGTAACATAAATGCACACATATTAGCGCTAAAACCTTATAAAAGTAATGCTCATCATAAGGAAAGAACACTTCACATTCTTATGACACAAGCACTTATCAATATCTATGTTTAGGAATTTTTTGCAGTGCCTGCAAAGTTTTCTAAGTGTCCAGAGAAAACACATGCCCGTGTGAAATTTCGGCACGGGCGTGCGTTTTCATTCATAGCTCATCCAAAGACGGCACAGGACCGTGGACTCGCCCCAGTGAGCGACCTTGTGATGGTCCATACCTGTGTGGAATTTTCACACGGGCGTGTGTTCCCCTACAAAGACTTAGAGATTTTTCCCAAGCAGACATAGGTGCGTGGACTAGCCCCTGAGGATGATTCTGTGAACAAACGCACGAGTGTGGGTAATTTCTGCATGCGCTTGTGGTTCTCTGTAGTGAATTTCTTCTCCATCTCGAGAAGACACAGGGGCGTGCGTCTGCCGCTGTGAATATCCCAGTTAGGATCCACGCCAGTTTGGAATTTCTGCATGGGCGTGTGAAACACTTAGAAAATTTTCTCTGCTGGACAGAGAAGCCATAGGGGCATGCGTCTGCCCCTGTGGGTAGGACGGACTGGCATGGGAATCTTTTGCACGCCCATGTGGATGCGTTCAGAAGCATAAGGTGTCATCCCGGGAAACCACAAGGGCGTGTGTCTGCCCATATGGGTCTCTCCTGTGGAGTCACACGGGCGTTGGTAATTTCCACACGCCCTTATGGATGTACAGAACTCAAAATGCTACTTTTTCACTTTATAAATTTATTTTGCCTAATCATCTTTTCATTCCTAAACATTCGGATAATGCATCCTTGCACTTTCCTGACCTCTCACCGTCATTTTAGAGGGTTGTTACTTGAGTTTTTTGGCCATGTTTTTTTTACATTTTTCATTCTCATTTCATTGGTAAGCTTCTTTTTCTTTTTTCTTTGCCCAATCTTTATTTATTTTGTAGCACCAGCATCATCTTCACTAGCAGTGGCAACGAATGTACCAGCAATTGACACTAACACTAGAGGCATCTTTACCTTCTTTGTTCTTATTTTTCGTGTCTTATTTTTGCATTTTATTTTGGACTTGTATACTCAGAAAGGATCTTCTTTTTGAGTTTATCTTTTATTTTTGTCTCGAATTGTATTTCAATGCTTTATCTTTTATATACTCATGTCATTTTTGTTTATTGAGCTTCACTGAACCCCTTGTGAATGCGTGCAGATGGTCTTGTTAGTACAGGAATTGAGAACTAGTCATGGACACAGTTAAGGAGTTACTATTCATAGCCGCCCGAAAATAACCGTAGCAAGATACTATAGTAGCAAATAACCGTATTTAAAAAGAATCACTGTAGCAAATCAATGTAGCAAATAACCGTAGCAAGATACTATAGTAGTTACTGTTCACAGGCGGCCGAAAATCAGATTTCCAGAGAATCCACACGAGCATCTGGAAATTATCAACGCCCGTGTGGAAATTGCACAGGCCCGTGTGGAAAATCCACAGGGGCGTGTGGATGCTTGATTCCAGCCCTATTTAAGCCGCGATTCAGCCTGATTTTGGGAATCTTTTTTCCTCCTTCTCTCCAACTTTTCTCTATCTTTTGAGAGACCGTCAGCTAGGGTTTTGAAAGGCTTTTGGTACATCTTTGCAATGGCTTTCCGGATTTGACACCGCGCTTTGCTTGGAAGAAGGTTATTGGGAGCATTCATTGGCACCTATCCGGCGAGGTGTGCCCTAGGCCGGACAAGGGGACCTTTGGAGAGCTAAACCCACTAGTGGATTGCTTATCTTTACTCCACAAAACCATCAATACGAATACCGAGGGGGTTTTCCTATGGACTTATTATCTTTAATTTTGATTTCATTGTTAATTGTATTGTGATTCATGAAGAGCTAAACCCCCTAGTGGGTACTTGGATTTTGTAAACACTAGGATGTTATTGTTTCTTTGACTTTCCATTATGCTTTCCTTAATTTATGCTTTTATTTGAGTTCCAATCTTGAATGCTTGTTGAATGATTTCTCCTTTAGAGTGAAACTAGGGTTCAGAGTCAATATTGCTAATCTTTGTGGATGGGTGACACGCCATGAGGGTTAGACAAAGCTAGATTGGAGAGGGTTGAGAGGGTCAATATTGCTAATCGAGAGGGTTGGATGGGCGTCCCCTTTTTCCTCCTATGTGATTTATCCTACCTTAATTTTCTAGAGTTCTTTGCAGTTATAATAGAATGAAGTGCTAACGGATAAACTCCACTCAGTCTTAGTTGCGCGAGCAACAGAGTGAAGTGTTGAAATGACCTTAGTATATGGGGCTTAATTATAATTAGGGGTCTTTCGCCTGGACCAAAGGGTTGGATCTGCAAATAGGAATAGGGTTTATTACTTGGAATCCCTTGAACTCCATGCAACTTTGTGCAGTGTGAGGTGATGAGACTGAGTGATTTCTTCATCTAGACATAGTGTAGGGTTAGTCACGGTTGACCTTAGGTTTTGTACCGTGTGCTTTAGGATTTTCATGACTCATTGAGCATTGATTAGGAAGTATAATGGTCGGCCTTGCACTTGAAGCATAAGTCTTAGTGGGAGCATTGTCAAAGTACCCCATTTCTATCGATTGCCTTACCTCTCACTTACTTGTGCCTCTCATTTTTGTTCCTTTTATTTCTGTTTACATCACATCTCACCATAATCATTATTCATCTTCACTTGGTTTGGTAGCAATTTAGGTATTTTTATTTTCTACTGTCTGTGGATACGATACCCCACTCATTTGGGATTTATTACTTCGAGAAACCCGTGCACTTGTGGGTCACACGCAAGGGGCGTTGTCACTTGTTCTTCTAAATAACTATTCCCTATGGATTCGACTACCCACACACGTAAGGGGTGTGTCAAGTTTTTGGCTCCATTGCCGGGGAATAAGCATTTAGGAAGCATTTGCACTTTTCTATTTCAGCTATTCATCACTTGTGCTATTTCACCCATTTTTCATTCTTCCATTATTCTGATTTGTTTTTCTTTCTTTGGTTACAGCTCCAGGTCATGACCCGAGGTAATCCTTCGACATTGGTTGAAGGTAATCCGGAAATTAAAAGAAGAACTCATAGACGTGGAAAGGAACTTGTATAAGAACAGTCAAATCAAGCTGAGATAGAAATTGAAGGTTTTGACAATATGGCCAAACATCATGAATAGTAGCGGACACTTTCAGATTATGCAAGACCCGCAGTTCTTGGCACGCAATCTAGTATCGTGTGGCCACCAATTACAGCTCAGAACTTTGAGGTCAAGCCAGGTTTCATCTAGATGCTACAACAGTCTGCACAGTTTAGGGGATTCTTTTGAAGGATGTTTGTGCAATTTGGAAAAGGTACTAACTCAACGAGAGGAGACCAATTTAGTGCTAAATTAGGAGAAGTGTTAGTTTCTGGTAAAGGAAGGGATAGTTTTGTGTCACCAAATTTGGCGAAGATTGAGACTATTGAAAAGCTTCAGCCATCGGTCTCTATAGAGGACATTTGGAGCTTCCTAAGTCATGTTTATTGGCGGTTCATCAAAGCCTTTTCAAAAATTTCTAAACCAATGACTAAGCTTTTGCAAAAGGATGCTTCTTTCAATTTTGATTAATGACACACCCCTCGCATTTGTGTACCGCAAGTGCACGGGTTGTCCAAGTAATAAAGTACCCCGGTGAGTGGGCAGTCGTATCCACAAGGAATAGTTGATATGAAGCAAGTAATAATGCTATTTAGCTATCGAGTAAATCAATTTGTGACTTGAGTGAACAATATCGATGAAAATGAAATAAAGAAAAGAGAAAGAAAATGCAATAGGAGTAAGGAGAGGTAATTGACATGACTGAATATGTGTGTAAACAGCAAGTGCACGGGTGTCAAAGTAATAAATCCCAGGTGAGTGGGTATCGTATCCACAGGGAATAGTGAATAGACGCATAACGATTACTATCTAACTATGATGAGAATAAATCGATGGTATGATAAATGAGATTGATATAAAAAGAGATAAAAGAAATAAGAACGAGAATCACAATAAAATTGAGACTAAAGGCAATCGATAGAAGTGGGGTACTCGGACAATGCAACCCCTAGGGTTAATATTTCAAGTGCAAGACCACCAATTATGGTTCCTAACTGATGCTTAATGAGTCGTGGAAATCCTAAAGCCCACGGTCCCAAACCTAAGGTTAACCGTGACTAACTCTACACAATGCCCAGGCGGAGAAATCGCTCAGTCTGAACACCTCACACTGTGAAAAGTTGCATGGAGATCTAGGGATTCCAAGTGATAAACCCTTTTCCTATGTGTAGATTTAACCCTTTGGTCCAGGCGAAAGATCCCTAGTCACAATTAAGCCCCAGATACTAAAGTCACTTCAACGCTTCACTCTGTTGCTCGCGTAACTAAGCCCCAGCCGAGTTCATCCTTTAGCACTTCACTCTATTGTGACCGCATAGAACTCTAGGAAATGGAGGTAGGATTAATCACACTGGAGGGGAAAGGGGACACTCCGCTACCTCTCGACTCACCCTCTCAACCCTCTCCAATCTAGAACTGTCTAATCCTCATGATGTGTCATTCATCCACAAAGGCTACCAAGATGGACTCTCAACACTAGTGATACTCTAAGGGAGAAATCATTCAATAAGCATTCAATATTAGAACTCAATTAAAGACATCAATTAAGGAAAGCATAATAAAAGGTCAATGAAATAATAACATCCTAGGGTTTACATAATCCAAGTACCCACTAGGGGGTTTAGCTCTCCATGGAGCAAGATACAATCAATAAAAAAATTAAAAGCAAAAAACAAGTAATCCATAGGAAAACTCCCTCGCTATTTGTATAGGGTTTAGCTCTCCATGGAGCAAGATACAATCAATAAAAAAATTAAAACCAAAAATAAGTAATACATAGGAAAAACCCCTCGGTATTTGTATCGATGGTCTTGTGGAGTGGTCTCGTCCTTTAGAAAGGTCCCCTTGTCATGCTTAGGGCACACCTCGCCAAATCGGTGCCGACGAAAGATCCCCAAATAACTATCTTCCAAGAGAATCGCAGTGTTGAAGCTGGAGAACTTCTCTAAAAGCTTTGCCAAAATCCCTCTAAACCCTAGCTGCAATCCTCTCAAAAGATGGAGAAAAGATGGGGAAAAGAATGTTGAAAATTGGGCTGAAAATAACGGCTTTAAATAGGCTGGAATCGGGCATCCACACGGGCCTGTGGATGTTCCACATGCCCACTATGGACTTTCTACACAGGCGTGCGGAATTTCCACATGCACGTGTGGATTCTCTAGAATTCTAATTTTCGGCCAGCTGTGAACAGTACCTGCTACAATAAATTTTTACAGTAATTTGCTATAGTAATTGCTACATAACCCCCTCCCCCGGCAGCCAAAAACACTCCCGAATCCACTTTTCATCGAGACAACATAAATGGCCACATGTTTATGCTGTAGATCATGTTACTTCTTCAAAAAATGGGTTCATTGGTGAAGATCTTGCTATCATTGCACAAGTTGGGATATGACTGCCTTTGTGCCCCTCCAACTCATCGTAATTGCTCAAATACATGGAAGTTGGCATACATTCATGTATTTTAGTGCCCCTACTTGTGTCTTCGCATTTGTTCCTTCCAAGATTCCACTAAATAGTGCATTCATGATCTACTTTTGACTTCTTTTCTTAATACTTAGCTTCACAACCATACATGAGCAAAAGAACACAAATGTACATGTGTTATCGCTTAAACCTAATAAAAGTAACGCTCAAAGTAAGGAAAGAACACTTTGCATTCTTAACACACAAGAACTCATCAAACTCCCCACACTTAAGCTTTTGCTTGTCCTCAAGCAAATTAATAAAACATTGAAGCATAGAAAAAGGAAAGATTGAAAGTGCTCGGCTTTAGGATGTGTTTCTCCATTGAGAGCTAAACCTATAGTGGGTGCATGGACTTGTAAATCCTAGGATGATTTTGATTCAATGACCTTTATTATGCTTCTTTAATTGATGTTTTAATTGAGTTCTATCCTTGAATGCCTATTGTATTGATTTTCTCTTAGAGTGACACTAGGGTTGAGAATCCATCTTGGTAATCCTTATGGATGAGTGACAATCCATTAGGATTAGAAAAAAAAGGTTAGAGAGGGTCGAGAGGGTTAGTCGAGAGGTAGCGGAACGTCTCTTTTCCCTTCTGATGTAGTTTATCCTACCTCCATGTTCAAAAAGTTCTTTGCGGTCAAGATAGAGTGAAGTGCTAAGAGACAAAATCTATTGTGGCTTAGTTGTGCATACAATAGGGTGAAGTGTTGAAATAATCCTTAGTACTGATACTTAATCGTGACTAGGGGTCTTTCGTTTAGGCCAAAGGGTTAGATCTATTTTAGGGAATAGGGTTTACCACTTGGAGTCCCTAGAGCTTCATGCAATCCCACACAGTGTGAGGCGTCAAGAGTATCGCTTTCTGTCGGGGCATAGTATAGGGTTAGTCACGGTTGACCTTAGGTTTGGGACTGTGTGTCTTTGGATGTCCGTGACTTATTAAGCATCAGTTAGGAGGCATAATGATTAGTCTTGCACTTGAAATAATAGTCCTAGGGTGAGCAAAGTTTGGGTACCCAATCTCTCTATCGATTAGCTCTCCTTATTCCTATTACACTTTTTTTCTTTTCTTTACTTTTATTTAAATTGATATTGTTCACATAAGTCCTCAATCATTTTCACTATAGTTAAATAGCAATTCTTGTGTTTCTGAGCACTATTTCCTATGGATACGACTACCCACTCACCGAGGTACTTTATTACTTCAATAACCTGTGCACTTGCGGTACACACACGCAAGGGGTGTGTCAAGTTTTTGCTGTCGTTACTGGGAATAGGTGTTTTGCAAGCATTTTGCACATTGCTATTTTACCTATTCATCATTTTCAGACCTTCTTATAATTCCATGGTTCTGATTTATTTTTCTTTCTTTGGTTATAACTCCAGTTTATGACCCGAGGAAAACCTTCGACATTTGTTGATGGTAATCTGGATATTGAAAGAAGAATTCATATATAGGGAAAGGAACCTATACAAGAACACTCAAATCAAGCTGAGATAGAAAGTGAAGGGTCTGATAATATGGCAAAACAGCGTGAGCAGTAGAGGACACTCTTTGATATGCCAGGCCTGCTATTCTTGGCTTGCAATCAAGTATTGTGCGGCCAACGATCATAGCTCAAAGTTATGAACTCAAGCCAGGCTTCATCCACATGTTATAGTAGTCGGCATAATTCAATGGTTTGGCCATTGAGGATCCAAACAATCACATTGAGAACTTATTAGAAGTGTGAGACATGCTAAAGATTAATGGTGTCATGGATGACGCTATCAAGTTGAGGGCCTTCCCATTTTCCTTAAAAGGGAGACCAAAGTAATGGCTACATTCATTACCTAAAGCATCGATCACTACATGGGAGGAGATGGTAGAAACTTTTCTTGCCAGATATTTTCCTCCTAGAAGGAGATATCTTCTTTTATGCAAATGGAATTGGAGTCTCTTTTTGAGAGATGGGATAGGTTCAAGGATCTCCTGCGGAAATGTCCTCAGCATGGATTCCCCGAGTAGATCATCATCCAATCCTTCTACAATGGTTTGTACAAAAGCACAAAGCAATTACTTGATCCTGCAACAGGAGGTACCTTAGGAAGCAATATCCCCGCAGAAGCTTGACATCTTATTGAAGAAATGGCTATGAACAATTATCAATGGAACACACGAGAAAGAATGAAGATAGCTGGACTTAATGAGATTGATGCAGTCACATCATTAGTGGCCCAAGTTGAATCATTGACCACATGCTCCATCTGATTGCTATATTTATATTGGTGGTACTACTTCCGTGGAACAGGTTGATTTTATCGGTAATGCAATGAGAGACCAAAGAAATCCATATAGCAACACCTACAATCCGTGGTGGATGAGCCACCCAAACCTTTCTTGGAGTAATCTGCGGCAATAAAAGGTTATGGCACCACCAGATTTCCAACAACAACAACAAATCCCGAACATGGAAATCGAGTTTTAGGGTTGGAGAACCCGATGACTGATTTAAGAAGGCTTTGACCACGTTCTATTCAATCTTCGGATACAAGATTTCAATTGGTTGAAGCCACACCTCGCAACCATACCACATCATTGCACAACTTGGAGAACCAAGTGTGACAAATTGTGAAGTCACTCTCAGAATGACGTCAAGGGAGTTTAACTAGCAACACTGAGACCAATCCAATGGAACATGTGAAAGCAATCACTTTGAGAAGTGGTCGTGAAGTTGAGAGAAGACTCCCTAGTAAGAAGACAAATGTTGAGTCACAAGAGGTCGTGGAGGTTGAGGAGAGTGCCAAAGAGAAGGAGGTGGCACCCCCACCATAGAAGCCAAGAATTTCCTACCCTTCAAGATTGATGATAAGTGCTTGTGTATTACTAATACGAAGTATTCTTTTCTTACATTGAGCATTACTTTTCTTTGACTTTATCTCTTATTCTTGTGTATATGTGTTCTTTTATGCATGTAGAGTTATGGAGATAATTGTGGAAGAAAGGTAATAAGTGCTTATGTATTAGTAATATGAAGTACTCTTTTCTTGCGATAAGCATTACTTTTCTTAGATTTTATCACTAATACATGTGTATTTGTGTGTTTTTGTTCATGTAGGGTTGTGGAGACAAATACAGAAGAAAGAAGACAAAGTAGATTGCGTTTGCACTTTGTTGATGAAATCTTAGAGTGAACAAACGTGAAGACATAAGTAGTGCTCAAAGACATGTGAGTGTGTGCCAGCCTCTGTTATGTTCAAGGAAATATGCAAATTGGAGGGGCACAGGCCACTAAAAATTAAATTCCTACAGATTCACACGGGCTTGTAGAAATTCCCAACGCCTGTGTGGATGCCAGATTCCTACCCAATTTAAGTCTCGATTTCAACCCAATTTCAGCATCCTTCTTTCCATATTTTGGCTATCGCTTCTCCACCTTTAGAGGCTCCCATGGCTAAGGTTTTGAGAGGCTTTGGCTAGGCTTTTGGACAGGTTTATATCCTTTAACACCGTGTTTTCTTCAGAAGAGAGTTATTGGGGGAGCTTTCATCGGCACTGATCCAGCGAGGTGTGCCCTAGGCTTGACGAGGGGACCTTGAAGAAGACGTGGCCACTCCATAAGACCATTGACACAAACACCAATGGGGTTTTATTCATGGATTGTATCTTTTTCACTTTTGGTTTCATTATTGATTGGATTGTGCTCCATGGAGAACTAAATCCCTAGTGGGTGTATGGACTTGTAAACCCTAGGATGATGTTATTTCTTTAACCTCTTATTATGCTTTCATTAATTGATATTTTAACTGAGTTCCAATCTTGAATGCTTGTTGAGTTGATTTTTCCTTAGAGTGACACTAGGGTTGAGAATCCATTTTGGTAATCCTTGTGGATGAGTGACACACCATGAGGGTTAGACAATTCTAGATTGTAGAGGATGAGTCAAGAGATAGCGGAACATCCCCTTTCCCCTCCAGTGTGATTTATCCTACCTCCATGTTACAAGAGTACTTTGCGGTCACAATAGAGTGAAGTGCTAAGAGACGAACTCTGCTGGGGCTTAGTTGCGCAAGCAATAGAGTGAAGCGTTAATGTAATCCTTAGTATCTGGGGCTTAACTATGACTAGGTTTCGTTTGCCTGGACCAAAGGTTAGATCTATTTTAGGGAATAGGGTTTATTACTTAGATTCCCTAGAGCCTAAAGCAACCTAGCACACTGTGAGGTATCGAGACTAAGAGATTTCTCCACCGGGGCATAGTGTAGGGTTAGTCACGTTTGACCTTAAGTTTTGGGACCGTATTTTTAAGGATATCCATGACTCATTATACATTAGTTAGGAAACATAATGATTGGTATTGTATTTGAAACAATAGTCCTAGGGTGAGCAATGTCTGGATGCCCCATTTATCGTCTATTGAATTTCCTATCTTTTATTTGCGCCTTCCTTTTCTTTTCTTATTTCTATTTGCATTGATTCTTATTTACATCACTATTAATTCATTTTTCATTCTAGTTAAATAGCAATCTTTGTATTTCCAATCACTATTCCTGACGGATTTGACTACCCACTCACCGAGTTATTATTACTTCGATAAACCCGTGCACTTGTGACACACGCGCAAAAGGGCATTGTCAAAAGGAAAAAATGTAGATCATGGATGTATTTGTTGATGAAGTCTTGGAGTGAACAAACCTGAAGACACAAGTTGTGCTGAAAGACATGTGAGTATGTGCCAACCTCCATTAGGCTTGAGTGGATACGCTAATTGGAGGGTCACAAAGGCAGTCACACTCATGTGTTCTGACTTGTGCAATGCTAGCAAGATCTTAATCAATGTGGTTTAGTTGAAAATGCGACGCAATCTACCGCATGGATGTGTGATCGTTCATGTGGTCTCGATGAAAAGTGTGGATTCAGGAGTATTTTGGCTAAGTACAGCAGCAGTTACTATAGCAAAATCACTATAGAAGTTATTGTTCACAGCTTGCAGGAAATCAACTTCTAGAGATTCACACGGGCATATGGAAATTCCACAAACCCATGTGGATGCCCAACCCTATAAAAGCCACGATTTTAGGATCATTTTCCAACCTTTTTCCCAACTTTTCCTCAAACTCAGAGGCGCTCGCGGCCATTGTTTGGAGAGGCTTTGCCTAGGTCCTTGGGGTGATTCTATAGCCTTCGACACTGCGTTCCTTCTGAAGATAGTTATTAGGGGAGCTTTTGATAAGTGCTTGTGTGATATGAATGCGAATCATTCTTTCCTTATGTTGAGCATTACTTTTCTCGGGTTTTTACATTAATATGTGTGTTTTTATGTTACTTTTATGCAGGTAGGGTTGTGAAACCAACTATGAAGGAAAGAAGCCACTGTGGATCACAATGCACCGATTTTGGAGGGAATCTTGCTAAGGTTCAAACGCGAAGATATAAGTCGGGTGCGAGATGCTAGAGTGTGTGCCAACCTCCCGGTATTTGAGTTTGCACAAGCATTTGGAGGGGCACAAGGGCAGTCACACTCAACCATTCCGACTTATGCACATAGAACAAGATCTCCGTCAACTTATCCGTCATTGAAGAAGCAAAGCGATCCACAGCATAAACGTGTGCCCGTTTATGTCACCTCGATGAAAAGTGGATTCGGGAGTATTTTTTGGCATAGTACTGTAGCAAACACTGTAGTAAGCGCTGTAGCAGTTACTGTTCACAGCCTGCCAAAAATGACAGTTTCAGAGAATCCACACGGGCGTGTGGAAATTATCCACGCCTGTGTGGAAATTCCGCATGGGCGCGTGTACCGTACACGCCCGTGGAGTCGCCCGATTACAGCCCTATTTAAAGGCGATTCAGCCCTGATTTTCGCATTCTTTTCTCCATCTTTTCCCCAACTTAAGAGAGGGCTTCGGCTAGGGTTTTGAGTTGTATTGGCCAAGGTTTTGGAGAGGTTCTATGGCTCTGACATCATCATTCATGAGGAAGAAGGTTGGTAGGGGAGCTTCCGTCGAGGGAGTCCTTGGACGACGAGTAGAGGACTCTCCGCAAGACCATAGACACGACCATCGAGGGGGATTCTTTATGGATTCATTGCTTTTACATTCAATTTCTTTGATTGTAATTAGCTCCATGGAGAGCTAAACCCCTAGTGGGTACTTGGGTGATTGTGAACCCTAGGATGTATTCGTTTCTTGAACTTCTTTATTATGCTTTTAATAAATTGATGTTTATTGTGAGTTCCAATCTTCAATGCTTGATTGTATGAGCATTTCCCCTAGATTGACACTAGGGTTGAGAGTTCTTGTTGGTAACCTTGTGAGTGAGTGACACACCACGAGCGTTAGACAAATCTAGGTTGGAGAGGGTTGAGAGGGTGAGTCGAGAGGTACAGGAGCGTCCCCTTTCCCCTCCGACGTGATAGATTCTACCTCCGTTCCTTGAGTTCTTTGCGGCCATAATAGAGTGAATGGTCTAAGGGATGAACCTCTGCTGGGGCCTAGTTGCGCGTGCAATAGAGTGAAGCGTTGAGGGGATCTTAGTATCTAGGGCTTAATTGTTGCTAGGGACCTTCCGCGACCAAAGGGTTAGGTCTATAATTAGGAAGCGATTTATCATTGGGAATCCCTAGAGCTCATTGCAACTTTATTCGAGTGCGAGGTTGAGAGGTTATTTAATCTCTCCTCCGGGACATGAATAGAGTTAGGCATAGTTGACCTTAGATTTGGGATTATGTATGTAAGGATTTCCACGACTCACCATTGCATTGATTAGGAAGCATAATAGAGAGTTCTTGCACTTGAAACGATTTTCCTAGGTGAAGCATCAGCCGAGTACCAAATCTTTATCGATTGCCTTGCCTCCTCCTTACTTTTGCTTTCTTACTTGTTGCTTTTAATTGTTGAGAATTGAATCATTATCACACTTATCATTGTTGATACTCCACATAGCTAAGAATTGAATTAAGTGTCTTTACTCCCTACTCCCTGTGGACTCGACCCCGCTCACCCGGGATTATTACTTCGACAAACCCGTGCACTTGCGGGATATACGCAAAGGGATCTTGTCAGCTTTCATCAACATCGATTCGGCGAGGTGTGCCCTAGGCTTGACGAGGGAACCCTTGGAGAACACGAGGCATCTCCAAGAGACCATCGATATGGACTATGAGGGGGTTTTACTTATGGATTGAATGTTTTACATTCGATTTCATTGTTGATTGTATATTGCTCCAAGGAGAGCTAAACCCATAGTGGGTACTTGGACTTGTAAACCTAGGATGATTTTGTTTAATTGATCTTTTATTATGCTTCTTTAATTGATGTTTTAATTGAGTTCCATCCTTGAATGTTTATTACATTGATTTTCCCTTAGATTGACACTTGGGTTGAGAATCTATCTTGGTAATCCTTGTGGATGAGTGACACACCATGAGGGATAGACAAAGCAAGGTTTGAGAGGGTCAAGAGGATGAGTCGAGAGAGAGTGGAACATCGCCTTTCCCTTCTAATGTGATTTATCCTATCTCCACATTCCAAGAGTTCTTTTTGGTTATGATAGAGTGAATTGCTAAGAGACAAACTCCGCTGGGGCTAAGGTGCGCAAGCAACAGAGTTAAGCGTTAAAGTGATCCTTAGTGCTAGGGCTTAATTGTGACTAGGGGTCTTTCACTGTGACCAAAGGGTTAGATATATAGTAGGAAATAGGGTTTATCACTTGGAGTCCTCATAACTTCTTGCAACCCCGCACAGTGTGACGCATCAAGAGTATACCTTTCTGCCAGGCATAGTGTGAGGGTTAGTCACTGTTGAACTTAGGTTTGGGACCGTGTGTCTTAGGATTTCCATGACTTATTAGACATTTGTTAGGATACATAATGAGGAGTCTTATACTTAAAACAATAGTCTTATGGTAAGCGATGTCCGGGTGCCCAATTTTCTTTCGATTGCCTCTCCTTCTATTGCGTCTCTTTCTTCTTTACTTTAGTTTTATTTACATTGATATTATTCACACAACCCTTTAATCATATTTACTATAGTTAAATAGAAATATTTTTGTTTTTTAGCAGTATTCCCTATGGATATGACTACCCACTCACCAGGGTACTTTATTACCTTGACAACCCTTGCACTTGTTGTACGCACTCGGAAGGGCTGTGTTATTCGAAGAATGACCAAAATGATGAGTAATCCCTAAGAAGTTCTTGGTTCTATTCAGGCAATTACACATCAACATCCCATTTATGGAGGTGTTATCTCAAATCCCTTGCTATGCAAAGTTTCTCAAGGACCTCTTGACCAACAAGAGGAAATTGGAGGACAGTGCATCTGTGATCTTAGATACTTCATGCTCGGAGGTTTTTCAAAAGAATATGCTGAATAAGAAGAAAGACACGAGAAGTTTTATCATTCCATTTAATATTGGCAACTTGGGCGATGAGAAGGCATTGACGGATTCAGGGGCTAGCATCAATGCCATGAATTACACATTCTTTCAGAAGTTATTTTTCTGAGAGCCTAGGCCTACTAAGATGATACTTCAGTTGGTCAACTAAACAGTTAGTCATCCTAGGGGATCATTGAAGATGTACTTGTAAAAGTTGACAAGTACATGTTTCCTGTAGACTTTGTGGTGTTGGATGTTGATGAGGATGCTGAGGTTCCATTGATACTTGGGATGCCATTCTTGCACACATCCAAGGCCCTCATTGACATGGACGGCTGACACAACCCTTGTAAGAGCATATCATAAGTGCACGGGTTGTCGAAGTAATAAAGTACCCTAATGAGTGGGTAGTCGTATCCACAAGGAATAGTGCTTGGGAACACAAATATTGCTATTTAATTATAGTGAAGATGATTAAACGGTTGTGTGAACAATATCAATGCAAGTAAAAATAAAGAAAACAAGAAAGAGACGCAATAGAAGTAAGGAGAGGCAATCAATGGAAAATGGGGCACCCGGACATTGCTTTGCCTATGACTATCGTTTCAAGTGCAAGACTCCTTATTATGCCTCCTAATTGATGGCTGATACGTTGTACAAATCCTAAGATACACGGTCCCAAACCTAAGGTCAACCATGACTAACCCTCACACTATGCCACGGCGGAAAGGGATACTCTCGACGCCTGACATTGTGTGGGGTTGAAAGAAGTTCTGAGGACTCCAAGTGATAAACCCTATTCTCTAGTATAAATCTAACCCTTTGGTCTAGGTCAAAGTCCCCTAGTCACAATTAAGACCCAGCACTAAGGATTACTTCAATACTTCACTCTGTTGCTTACGCAACCAAGCTCCAGCGGAGTTTGTCTCTTAGCACTTCAGTCTATCATGGCCTCAAAGAACTCTTGGAATGTGGAGGTAGGATAAATCACATCGAAAGAGAAAGGGGACATTCCACTACCCCTCAACATACCCTCTCGACCTCCTCCAACCATGCTTTGTCTAATCCTCATGGTTTGTTACTCATCCACATGGATTAAAAAGATAGATTCTCAACCCATGTGTCACTCTAAGGGAAAATCAATACAATAAGAATTCAAGGTTAGAACTCAATTAAAACATCAATTAGAGAAACAAAACAAGAGTCAATGAAATAAAATCATCCTAAGGTTTACAAGTCTAAGAACCCACTAGGGGTTTAGCTCTCCATGGAGCAATATACAATCAACAATGAAATCGAATATAAAAACATGCAATCCATAAGTAAAACCCCCTAATAGTTTGTATCGATGGTCTTTTAGAGTTGCCTGGTCTTCTTAAAGGGTTGCCTCATCAAGCCTATGGCACACCTCGCCGAATCAATGCCGACGAAAGCTCCCCCAATAACTCCCTTATGAAGGAATGTAATGTTGAAGGCCATAGAACAACTCCAAAATCCTAGTAAAAGCCTCTCAAAACCCTTACTACAAGCTCCTCTAAAGATAGGAAAATGATGAGAAAATGATTGGAGAAAGATTCTAAAATCGCAGCTTTTATATGGCTGGAATCGGGCATCCACACAAGTGTGTGGAATTTTCACACGCCCGTGTGAATCTCCAAAAGTTGATTTCCTGCAAGCTATGAACAATAACTGCTTAGTAATTTTGTTACACTCATTTACTACAGTAAACTGCCACAATATTTTTGTCAAAATACCCTTGAATCCACACTTTTCATTGAGGCCACATGAACGAGCACACATCCATGCTATATATCACATTTCATCTTCTACTAAACCACATTGACGAAGATCTTGCTAGTATTGCACAAGTCGGAACACATGAGTCAAACACTTACATGTCATTGAGCACAACTTGTGTCTTCACATTTGTTCACTCCCAGACTTCATCAACAAATGCATCCATGAACTACTTTTGGTTCGTTTCTTCCACAATTGTCTCCGTAATCCAAGATGCACAAAAGAACACATATACACAAGGATAAGTGATAATGTCTGGGAAACGTAATGCTCAATGTAAGAAAAGAATACTTCATATTACATATACACAAGCACTTATCAACCGGGGGGGGGAATAACATTACGATACTTTATATTTTCTTGACAGTACTGATGAGTTAATTGATGAATACATGCAGGAAATGATGTGTCTGAACATATTTGAACGATTGCTGGATCAATAAGTGGAGAATAAAGAAGTCTTATCACTTGGTCTAGAGGACAAGTTGCAACCAACCCAGTGAATCATAAAGAGGATGGTTCAAAAGATGAAAAGAGCAAGGAGAGATCATA